>NC_136505.1:42426237-42460715 GCF_053919585.1 Euprymna scolopes | reverse complement strand
TCTGGTCCATGTAGGGGCAACCCCACAGGGACCAGCTGGCAAATTAGTATCCAGCTCCCGTTTCCCACCTCTCAGGAGCTGTTCCCTTTTCCCGTCCCCCTCCCCTTCACTCCTCACATTAAAAATCGACCTTGTGCATAATTTGCTCGGTGGGGGCGCAAATACATATCACTCGCCTCCCTCGCGCGGGCACCTTTGTGGCCTTCAAGCTAAGATCAAAGTGTAGTATCTGTTCCGGCAGATACTGCAAGCAAATACCATATATGGCGGTAACCCCACATATAAGACCTTGGTCAATGTAGGGGCGACCTTTCATACCAATTGTCACTATCCAGCTCCCCTTCTCCCCGTGGAGTTTGTCCCCATTTCCCCTTCATTCCTCACATAAAAAATTAGCCTTGTGCCTAATTTGCTCAGTGGGGGAGCAAATAAATATCACCCGCCTCCCTCGCGGGGGAACACACCTTTGTGGCCTTCGAGCCAAGATCAAAGTGTAGTATCTGTTCAGGCAGATACTGCAAGCAAATACCATATATGGCGGTAACCCCACATATAAGACTTTGTAGGGGCAACCCTTCATACCAATTGTCACTATCAAGCTCCCCTACTCCCCGGATAGTTGGTCCCCATTTCCCCTTCACTCCTCACATTAAAAATCGGCCTTGTGCCTAATTTTTTCGGTGGGGGAGCAAATAAATACCACCTACCTTCTTCGCAGCGGTCATGCCAATGTTCTTAATGTAATTGTGTGTTGCTTAATATTTTGTTTTCCAACGTCATTCATTGGTTTAAAACGAATCAGAAGATTATAACTGATATTTAAATTGTTATTATTTTTAAAGATTAAATTCTTTCTGTAAATGCATGTGCCATTCACGAGAGGGGCCACGTGAAAATTGCCAACGTCCCTAATTGAAAGAGAACGTGTTTCTGTAGAACTTACTGGATTCTAACTTTACACTCCAAAGTTGTAAATTCGTTTCGTTAATCAGTTTGTCACCGGCATGTCCCTGTCATCGGGTGGAAGTCACTAGATACGTTTTCGTGTCCATTAAAAATTTTTCGTGCAAAAAATATTCATTACGTGATCGAAAACGATCATAGTATTTCGGAAACGTTGAGATGATTACACATCAATTACACGATCAACCTTGTTTTTGAGAACGATGCCGCGATTTTGGCTTGAAACGCTGTTAAATGATAAGAAAGCGAAGTGCGCTTCTGACAGTCGTTGACTCATACGACATTGAAATGAGATGACTATCTATTGGAACAGAACGAACGACCGGCGTACGTACAATTCTAATGACTCAGGCGTTTATAATAACAGCGTGCCCTCCCCCCACCAATCGTCTGCTCTTTCAGCAATTTACAACTTTATATCATCCTCTCTCTCCTGTTTTTAACTTTTTCTATCGGTATTTATCTAGATTCCTAGTATGCATGAACGTATTCTTTCTGTCTGTCCGTCTGTCTGTCTGTCTGTCTCTCTCTCTCTCTCTGTATATATATATATATATATATATATATATATATATATATATATATATTAGTGGTCTGGCAAGGTCACAGGGGAGACAATTGACGCAGCGAAACTGAATGGCCTGCAGAATATTATGCATACAAGTGTGGGCAAATTTGAACATATTTTATTGATTAGAAAATATAGGTTCTTTTTACCAATTGTCATAAAATTTTTACTATAGAATAGTATTAGAATCTTCAAAACGCCTGCAAATTTGTATGTAGTTTCGTCTCATAGAACAAAAGATATGAGCATTCCAATATTGAATTTGGTTACAAGCATATATATATATATATATATATATATATATATATATATATATATATATATATAGAGAGAGAGAGAGAGAGAGAGACAGACAGACAGACAGACAGACAGACATAAATATATAGATAGGTATACTACCTTTTTTCCAATTTTATGATTTCTAAATCTCAGCAGCTATTAATCAGAAATTAACGAATGAAAGCTCGTTGGAAAATTAATAACCTGAATGATATTATGGGCCTTGAGACATTTGCCCGTAATGTCACACATCTAGAGCCTATTTCTAACACCTTTTCACAGCGATAAAATGTTTCATCGTTTCGTCTCCTTGTCCACACAGTCTGCATTTACCGTTTCCGGTGTTTGCTTTGTATTTTTTTTTTATTATTTAAAATTTGTATAACCATCAGAAAAAAACCCGGACCTTTTGGTTGCGTAGCATAATAGGGTAACATATTTAATTTATTAATGAAAACATATTTAGTAAGTAACATATTTAGCTAATAAAAACAACACTTGTATGTACTCCATCTTTTACGCTTTTGTTTCTTATAAGTAAAAAACAAACAAAAAAAATTTAAAAAAAGTCACGTTCTTCTGAAGTCCTTCGAGCTAAGATCACAGTGTAGTATCTGCTCTGATGCTAGACTTCAACTTTTCTGTCCTCGGTCAGTGCAGGAGAAATCTTTCATGACTGAGAAAATGTTTATTTTTTGTTATTATCCAGATTGTTCTTTTTTGGGGGAGCTGGACTTTTCCCACATTAAAAACCGACTCTGTGTCTAACTCTGCCCTCGCGGGAAGGCAAGTAAATAGGAACACTGGGTGTCTGTATTCTTATGTAAATAATCCGTTTTCTTAAGGGGAGGATTGATTTTAAATGTCCGTACTTATTTTGAGAAACGCGTCATCTTCGTGAGTTGGTGAAAGGGATGACCTCAACGCTGCAATTCTTCGTTTGTTTTTGATGTTCTTTGTCGGAGAAGCAAAAGTAATCAATACATCCGGTTTCGTGAATCATCGGCTCCTCATTATCGATTTTCTTCAGTGCCAGACGGCGAGGAGCTCATAGTTACTGTTCATTTGTAATCAACATATTCGATATGTTATAATTATAAGCTACATTTTAAATGTTACCAACTGCATTCTTAACCTTTCTAAAACGATGTCTCATCTCAATTCTTTGTATATAAGCGATACGCACGAGGATACACGATGTGATTATCGTAAAACCAGTCGTTCCGTTGCGATGACGACTATTACATTATTTTTTTCAAATCTGATGCCTAATAATTGTTTCAATAAGAGATTAATTTATTTATTGCGGACTATTATTCTTATCGGTTTAGTTGCTGCTTCACGACGTTTCGGCCAACTATTCCTCTGGCCTTCGAAAATACATTTATAAATAATGCTCATCTCAAAAATGAATTCCAATTAAATAATATATATATATAAATATACCATTCGGTACGAACACCGCCATGGAAGATCAGATAATAAATAAACATGGATTTATAAGACCAAAAAATCCAACCTTGATCGCCCTTGGCGCAGTGGATAGAGACGTGGAATCTCTACGGTTCCAGGTAGGCATTATTTAAAGATAGCGGTTTCAATCCTACCCAAATCCGGTCAGAGGCCTACTTGCAAAAATGTTGTGAGATGACAACAAATATGGAAGGCAGTAATTGCCGAGAATGCAGTTTGGAGATTCGGAGTTCCTATAGCGTTGCGGTTACCACCTGACGAAGAACTGAGAAATAGTTGGCCGAAACGTCTTGACGCACCAACTAAGAAAGATGAGGATAATAGTCCGCAATAAATAAATTAATAAATAATACTCATCTCAATAATGAATTCCAATTAAATAATATATCAAAAATAGATTTAATAAAAAAATATATTTTCAATAATAGAATACATCTGTTTGTATGAAGTTAGGTAAGTATATGTAGCGCCTCTCCTGGCTTCAGACAAGTGCCAAGAACAGCGCTAACATTTGATGTGCACGTAGCCAACACCATTCTCAATTCATTCAATGTAGTTAAATTGATGGATCAAAAAGATGAGTAAGGAAACATGACTGTTGGGAATGCGCCACCAGTTAGCAAGATCTGACCCAATAAAAAGTATTTAGAAATGACCGCAAGAAGATATAACTTAACTAACAAAATATATTACTTTGATTGAAAGATTATAGTTTATTGAGATGTTTTATAATTATTGGATAAGAAGCAGACAAATGTGCCAGAAAATCTGTTTCAAAGTTCCCTTTTGTGTATGTGTGTGCGATTACTTTCTAGGCTGTGTTCACTGGAAATATGGCAACAAATTTAAAGGAATTTCAGTGTGGCGCATTCCACTCTTCTAGGATGGACGATTTATATATATATATATATATATATATATATATATATATGTAAGTATGTATATATTTATACACACACACACACACACACATATATATATATATATATATATATATATATATATATTGCTTTGAATCGCTCTGTTACGTCCACCATTTTAAAAGGGATTTTTCCCGAAATTAATAATGGATATTGTCGCAGACATAACAAGTAAGACATTTTACCAATACAACTGAATAAATATATGTGTATATGAAATATATCTATGTACTTATTGATTTGTAAATCGCCACTTGTTCTCGTCTTCTCTTACCAACAACGACTATATTTCATTCCTCGCATTGTGACAGCCTTCTAAACCTCTACTACATACCTATCCCACACAATGCTTCAAGCAAACTACATATCAATCATATATATATATATATATATATATATATATATATATATATATATACATGTATATATTCAATTTTCACCTCAAACAAGGCAGAGTGTCATTTTTAAGTGGAGGGCTACTATCAAGGTCATAAGTTTCAGAGGTATTATGAAAGGAGATTAGTAGCAAGATGTCTGTTCAGATTACACTTGAACTTCTGCATGTCAGTACAGCTGGGAGAGCAGAATCCCGCAAGGGAGTTCCAAAGTCTAGCAGTTCTGGGGAAGAAACTCTTGGAGTAGAAGGCACCCTTACACCTAGGGACATCTACTGTGAAAGGGTGGGATTTTGCTGCTTGTCAGTTTTGTTGGGAGTATCCATGTTGAGGGGGTACAAGTGCTTGTAATTCGTCAGAGCATTCACTGTTAAAATACAGAGGAGTGCAAAATTTCGTCGATGGGCCAGAGGCTGAAGCCTAGATGACAGTTCACGACCTATCAGGTTGGCGACTCTCTTTTGAACGCTGTCCAAGTAGCAACTGCACCAGCCCAAATGTGACAGCAATACTCCATACATGAGCGAATGGTGACCATATAGATGTACAAGATACCATACTCTCAGCGACATGATGAGTAACATACGTACATTATACTTTTTAGTAACTTTTACCATTGAAGGCGTGCAGCCAGCGAACCCCGTGCACCAAAAATTTTAATCTTGGTGTTACTCCATTATTATTTCATATTTTAAGGATTTATTTTAAATACGGAGCTGTGAGGTAAAATAAACTCATATTACAACAACATAACGAACTCTTTTTTAAACACCGTTTGATGTGGGATAACTGATGTTAAGAAACAATAACTACTCTTTAAATAGTCTTTTAAATGGTACAAACCTGTCTGTTATGTCTTAGCAATAGAAGGAGCAGCAGTCTAGACTAGACTCTAAAAATTTGATAAGAGATTTTAAACTTGAAAATATTACAAGTGTTTCTCTCTTTATCACAGTGCTCCTTGCGGTTGTATAAGAGTTTTCTTTATAATAGAAGCCTAATAAGCTTGGACCAGATTGGAGTCGGATTGAGATTGCGCAATCTTGCTTCACTTGTTTATAAAAAACTGAAGGCCGCGACAATGAAATGAAAGGGTTTAAAAAAAAGTCTCACGTTTTATAAGTGCCGAAATACCGACCAAACACCAACATCAATCACGGCAATGTTGTTTTTTTTTGTGTTTTACAAGTACCTTAATGACGTGTTTTTTCATGATTTCATAGCACTGTGCCCTTTCGAAGTACATAATCCCGACTAACACGACAAGCAGTAAAATATTACCCCTTCTGTGTTGATGTCCCGGAAAACCTTCTACTCTAATAGTTTCTTAACTTGGATTGCTAGACATAGGAATTCCTTCCTTGTTTCTTGCTCCTCTGTCTATACTATCATGCAAATGTAATGCAAACAGATATCTTGCTGTTCAACTCCCAAACGGCCCCCTGTTAAACACGACCCCAAAGTATAACTATTTACGTTCCAAGTCACAATATGAATGACAAAACATAAAACGAATTACAGTTCTAATTTTTCGCACGACATAGAAGGTGACTTTCACCTAGTACAAAAGTACGTGGGATAAAGTAACTTGGAGATTGTGCACATAGAAAAATTCCAGGTTAACAAAGAACAAAGAAAATACCATATCGAACTTTGACGCATATATTGACCTCTGACGAAACGCAGCAAATACGATGTCGGATTTTGACACATATGTTGACCTCTGAGGGAACAACGAAAGAATTTGTCAATAAAAGCGAAAGGTGTGACGAACAAAAAAACAGAATGAGAGACGGCGAGAGAAGCACAATCGTTACGTAATTAGCTCATCAACCCCAACCTTACCTTCGACCCTTCCTCGATACGTCCGAAAACCATTGCAGACACAATGATAATTAAATAAAAAAAACGGTTTTGTTATGAGACCGTCTCGGTGTTTGATTCTCCAAAGGCTGGGATAAGCTCGTGTGTATATATTTATTTAACAGCGCGAACTTCATAGAAGTGTATCGAACATGATTATACATACGTGAGCGATAAATAGATAAATCGTTACAGAGAGACATATAGTACAACAATACTTTTATTATAGACTGATGAAAATCTATTCATAAGTTGGTTGCAAATATGATAAATAGATTGATTGTTGTTGGCTTTGACGTCCCGTCGTACTTAGAATGAATACATGTCCATTAAAAGAATCATGACCAGTAATTTATATCCTGTTACATGGTATTATATGAAATTGACACCTGGCCAACAGCATTTACTTCTGCTTTTAATTCGGTAATCTGGATCAGGCTGACCTGCCGCTGACACAAAACAAGATCTCTTTACAGTGAGAGACTGTCGATAATTCAAAACACGTATTTTTTCCCACGGATGTGAAAAAAAAAAAAAACAAATTTGCATTGAAATATTTTTAATGCTAGAGCACAGAACTGCATTTATATCAGGTCGGTGCAAAAGTTTATACGGATTCAAAGTTCATCTTGAAAATGAAAAATTGTTTTTGAAAATCTTTATTCATAGCAATAACGACCTTTGCATCCATAATTTGGTTCCATCTGTCATTGGGCTTATAAATGCCTCACTTATAAAATTCTTCAATTTTTGGTGTGAATTATGAATCTAACTCATATTTAATACAATTTCGTGATGTTAAACTATGTTCATCTAAATGGTGATGTAATTCTCGAAATAATTTATGATCCGAAGGAGTTAGCCCAAAATAATATTTAGAATGGGGCAAGATTTCCTGACGAAATTCATCTAGGAGATTGTTAGACACTAGCTCACTGTGGGAATGAGCATTATCACAATGGAAGATGGCCCCTTTTCTGTTGATTAAAGGTCGTTTTCGGATTAACACAGGTTAGAATGTTGCATAAAATATAAACCGTGAGTTAACATCACATAACGTAACATGGGGCCACAGCCAGGATTGAACTCACTACATGAGTTTGTCGTGTAATTCAACTTTTGCCCGTAGCTGAATATTTGATGCTTCGCCAGGGGTATCGAACATATTTTTTTATTGTGACGCCATCACTAGATGGGTAACCTACCACGGCTTTAGAGAGGCCCATCTATCCCCGAGAGAACGATAGACCGCGCCAGTTTCTCAACCTGGTATTTTACGTTGCGGTACATACATCGCCTCGCTTTCCCAAATGGTAATCCATCTGGTACTAGTCAGGCTCAGCATTGCTTAACTTCGGTGATCAGATATACGGCATAATCACGTTGACACACCGGTTCTCGCCAGATCACCGAAGTTAAACAGTGCTTTAATAAACTAAAAACAAACGAACAATTATAAAATAATCATGGTAAGTAATGCCAATATGCATAAAATAAAATAATGATTAAAATGTCCCTTCTACTAATCGGCAAAAACTTTTAAACAGATCTGATATATATATATATATATATATATATATATATATATATATATATATATATATATATATATTTAATTGTACAGCAGTTCAGAAAAACATCGGTACCATCGGTTCCAAGCCCAACATAAAGGGGACCAGTTAATGGTAAAACGTTAATGATGTTAGGCTCTAATCAGCAATGTTGTTTCTGTCTGAGGAAAAAAATTTTAATGCTCGCATTTATTTTTTTATAATGATGTCCATTTTTATTTAACTAAAGCTTATTCCTATCTCTGTATATTTTATTTTATTCTAATATGAAATTTCTAATTTTTTATGTAATGCATTTTAGTAAATATGTACTGTCTTGTTTTTGAATGGGTTCCGGTCTGCCTTTTGTTAATTTTAGCTGGTGCAAGGGAGATAATTTATCTTATTGATTTTCTTCTTGGTTTCAGTTAAGGGGAGATAATCCATGTTTAAGTTTGTCCAAGGGAGGTAATTAATCTTTCTTATTTATTTTTAACCTTTTTTTATTTTATTTTACTTTAAATAGTTGAGGGAGGTATGCAAGCTATTTGATTTCTATGTCTTTTATATATGTGTATTGTATTCTTTAAGGTAGCCATATTTTCTTCATTTTTATACTTAATTTTTATACTTCTATATTTTTATAAAGTAATAGGGTTCGTGTGTTTCTGTCTGTGTGTACAGCTCTCCATCATCAACGAAATATAAAGGAGGTAAGAGGGTAGATCTCTCCTGGTAGAGAAACATTAGAACCCATTTTAGGATGTTTCTGTTATAGGAGACATAAGAATCTATGCCTAATTTCTTTATATACTAGTCTACAAACCACCCCCATATCGAATGACTTATGCTCATTTGCATATCACATTATATTAAATCTCTTTAACTAATTACCTCGACCTTATTACATATTGGAAATATTCTAATCATTTCAACTGTACTATTTACAAAATCTATTTAACATTTAATTATTTAATATATTTTCATTTAATTTTATATTCGATTTATTTCACTTTACGTATATTATCAAAACAATTCATTGGCGAGGAAAGCTTTATGTTTTGGGATTGTATTGAAAATGTAATGGAAATTTCAATTTCGTTCCGTTTTAATCTTTTATATTTTACTTGCCAATATAATTGAAAGAATACAATTCAACTATCGTAATTTTATATAAATAAACAAAAACAAATATTTTAAAATAAAACTTTATTAAAAAAAGAAATAATTTTATTTTTAAATGAAAAAAATCAATTTAGTAAAATAATTGTATTAAACACCCCCAGCCTTGTCAGCAAACCTGTAAACCTATAAAAGTTAACATTTCGAATGTAAACAGTGATTTTTCGATTTTGTTAGCGCTTGCCGCAATTAAAGACAATTAAAACGGAACTAACTTTATTTCCATTCTATTTTTTAAACAACCCCCAAAACATAACGCTCTCTTCCAGTTATAGCCAATTTTTTTTAATTAAATAAAACAGGTCAAAATAAACAGATAAGCGCATTTTCTTTTACATTTTTCTTACAACCATTGTCATTTAACCAACTGCAGGATACCGTTACTTTTGTGGAGTTGTTTTGAAAATGGCATGGAGATTATAATTTCGTTCCAATTTAATCTTTCTGGTCGAGCCTATTTCGAAAGCCTGTCTTATCATAGATTTGAACTACAAATAATTTATTACATTTTGATTATTACTATCTTAAGACTTAAAGCTTATATTTATTTCATTTTTCTATTTATATATTGAATTAGTTATTTCCAGTCTTATTTAAACTTAGTGCTTTCTTTAAACCGGATGAACCTTTTATAAAAATATGAGTTTAACGTAAAGAACACGAACAAGGTTTTATTCAACTGAATTTCTTCCAGTTTACTAACAAAATATATAAATTTAAAATAATAAAATAAAAAGGTTATGTAATTTAAAAGAAATACACGTACTCACAAAAGCATAACTTTTTTTACACATTTTCTTCTTTAAAACCATAACAATGAGACTAACAATTACCTAGATCTTAGTAATTATTTGTTTTAATAGAACTGTTTTAATTGTACTGTTTACTTAGTTAACCTAAGTTGGTATTACATTTATTTTACATTTACTTTTTTTTTTTAATTATTACTTTTAGACTGTGACGTTTACACCCGGAAGTAATGAGTCACACGTAGGTCGCTTTTATTCATTCCTTTTGGTCAAGATCAAAGTGTAGTATCTGTTCTTCAGATGCTGCACTTCATTTTCTTGTTCTCTTTCGGTGGAGGAGAAATCCTTCACGACTGAGACAATTTTTATTTTTGTACCTTTTCTCCACGTTAAAAAACGACCCTGGTGTCTAACTCTGTCCCGTGGGGAGGCATAGTAAATAGGTACAATATAATTGTTTATAATTGTACTATTCAGAAATATTATTTATAGTTTGTCCATTTCAGTTAGTATACATTTCCTTTACGCTTAATTAATTTACAATCATTAATATCGTTAAACAATTCCGTTTAAAACCGAAATTATGCCACCCAAACGAAGTAGAAACGAAAGTGAGGAAGAAAGAATGGAAAGATTGGAAGCTAATAGACTAAGAGTTGCTGCAATTCGCTCCAATGAAAACAATTCAGATAGAGAAAGACGTCTAGAACTTAACAGGATACGTCAAAGAGAAAGGAGAGCAAGACTGTCAGATTTGGAAAGAGAAACCGAACGTGAAGCTGACAGAACTAGACATGCTGTAAGGCGGTTAAATTCATCACAAGATGAAATTCAAGAAAGGCAAAGATATGCACTGGAAAGAGAAGCAATATTACGATCGAATGAATTATATGAGGTAAGTAGACGTACACAAGGTCAGTTGAGAGTGGCTCAACGACATCAGAATAAATCGGAAACCCAACGAAGCTTTCGCCTATACCAAGGGCAACGAGAGGCTGCATGGAGAGAGAGTATGACTTTGCCCCAGCAATTGACAGAAAACGAGGCAGCTAGACAACGAATGACTGCTTTGAGACACCATGAAATAGAACACTGCAATAGAAAAGGATTGCTCTACAACAAAAATGACTCTCTCACTACAGCTGATATAGGAAAAATGGACAAAGTATGTCAACATTGCTCAGCTGTAAAATTTAAAGGAGAAACCCCTGGTTGTTGTTGGTCTTCTGGCAAAGTTGTGCTTGATAGCTTTCCACCACTGCCTCAGTTGCTTCAAGATTTGCTCTCCGGCAATGGTCCCATCTCCAAAGATTTTCTGCAAAATCTACGCAGTTATAACAATTGTTTTGCAATGACATCATTTGGTCACAAAATTGCGGCAGTACATGGGTGGAATCCTTCTTTTAGAATTCGAGGCCAGGTTTGCCACCAGATTGGGAGTCTTTTACCACCTGAAGATGAAACAGCAAAGTTTATTCAAGTCTACTTCTTGGATAGTCTGGAAGAGGAACTACATAATCGGGGACGTGATAGTAGACTCAATAGAGACATTCTCCAAAGTCTGACTGAATTTTTACATGAGAACAACAGCTTCATTTGTCAGCTGAAAACAACAAAGGAGAGGATTGAAGAAGAACACTTGGTAGAACATAAAGTTGTCATAAGGGAAGACCGAAGGCCGCAAGAAGAGCATCCACGGCGATTCAATGCTCCAACAACAACGTATGAGATTGGAATATTAATGGAGAATGAACCAACAGCTAACCGGGATATTGTCTTGCGTTTTAGAAATGATACATTAAAATGGATCTCCGAACTACATCCCCTCTACGATACTTTAATGTACCCGTTAATGTACCCCTATGGTTCTCCATCTTACAACATCTACATGAAGGCATACAATGGGCGAAAAGTTACCCAACAGCAATTTTATTTGTACCATTTAATGACTCGGCCTGGAAACTATTTTCTCTGGTACCGAAGGCTATTTCAACAATGGCTGGTGGATGTGTACTGCAAGATTGAAACAGAACGTTTACAGTTCCTGAGGCGTGAGCAACAGACCCTGAGAGCTGACAATTATAGCAACTTGAGAGATTCAATTCTTAGGGAGGATGGGAATCCAGAACAGTTTGGTCAACGAGTTGTACTTCCGGCAACTTATACAGGAGGCCCTCGATACATGTTTGAGCGTCAAAGTGATGCCATGGCATATGTTCGGCGAATGGGCCGAGCCGACCTCTTCATCACGTTCACAACAAATCCAAAGTGGACAGAAATTACAGAAAATTGTCTTCAAGGGCAAGACCCTCAGGATCGTCCAGATATTGTTGCCAGGGTTTTCAGGCAGAAGCTAAAAAAGTTACTTGAATTTATTAAAAAGGGAGGATTTGGCAGGTTGAGGGCTTTCCTGTACAGTATTGAATATCAAAAAAGAGGACTGCCGCATGCACACATCCTCACCTGGCAGGCCCCAGAGGACAAACTTCTACCAGAAAAAATGGATCTCTGCATATCTGCAGAGATCCCTGACAAAGAGGAAGATCCTCATGCTAAAGTGATGGCACATATGGTGCATGGACCTTGTGGACCATTTAATCCAAATTGTCCATGTATGATTGACAACAAATGTTCCAAAAAATACCCAAAAGAATTTCTTCAGTGTACCGAGCAAGGCCAAGACTCTTACCCCAAGTACAGGCGAAGAAAACCAGAAGATGGAGGCCAGACTGGTACAATAAGGATGAAGAGAAATGGTCGGTATGTTAATCAAGAAATAACAAACCAGTGGATTGTTCCGTACAACAAGGTCCTCCTTCAGCAGTTCAACGCTCACATTAACGTAGAAATTTGCAGCTCGATCCAAAGCATCAAATATGTCCTCAAATACGTGAATAAAGGATGTGATCAAGCAGTGTTTGAACTACAAAGAACTGATGGAGCAGCTAACCAACAAGGCCAAGTACAAAGTCACATTGTGGATGAGATCCAGCAGTTCCAGAATGCAAGGTATGTCGGCAGTTCAGAGGCGGCCTGGAGGATATTGGAACATCCCATCCATGAACATTTCCCCCCAATTGTACAACTTTCTGTTCATCTTGAAAATGGGCAGCATGTCATGTTCTCAGCTGATACTGCTCTGGAACGAGCCCAAGGTCCACCGCCTGCCACAACTTTGACAGCATTTTTTCAACTCTGCCATGAGGATGACTTTGCAAGGGGTCTCAAATACGTAGAAGTCCCTGAGTTTTACACTTGGAACAAATTGACAAAGAAATGGATGAGAAGAATGCGTGGGGTACAAGTTGAAGGTACTGAAAATGATGATGTATGGAAGGCACCATGCATTGGGAGAATCTATACGATTAGTCCAAAAGCAGGGGAGTGTTATTTCTTACCCCTGTTGCTCAATGAGGTTGCTGGTCCAACTTCATTTCAAAATTTGCGAGCATACAATGGTCAGGTGTTTGAAACATACAGAGCAGCGTGCCTTGCTCAAGGCCTTCTAGAAAATGACCATCACTTGCATCAAGCAGTAGGAGAGGCAAGTGCCACTCAATCACCTTCAAATTTGCGAAGCCTATTTGTGATAATTTTAACAGCCTGTGAGCCAAGAAATCCTCTTGAGATCTGGATGGCTTTTCGTGATGTAATATCTGAAGACATTCTTCACAGATACAGGCAAGAAGTTAACAATCCAGAAGCAGATTTTAATGAGGACATCTACAATAAAACTCTTTGTCTAATTGAAGAAAAAGTTCTCCTTATGTGCAGTCAACCATTGGCAAGCTATGGATTACCTGCACCAACGCAAGGGAGAGATGAAAGACTTGAGAGAGAGTATCAACGTGAAGTTACTTATAATCTTGAAGAACTTTCCCTACAAGCAGAAAATATGCAAGAAAAACTGACCGATTCTCAAAGAGAAGTTTACAATTCATTCATGGCAATGTTGGAAGCACAAGGTGAAATGAACAAAAACATGATGTTTCTTGATGCTCCAGGTGGTACGGGCAAGACTTTTGTAATCAATTTGATCCTTGCAAAGATTAGATCCATGAGAAAGATTGTGCTTGCAACAGCATCCAGTGGCATTGCTGCTACTCTACTACAAGGTGGCCGCACTCTTCACAGCACTTTTAAAGTACCCTTGGATACTCATCGAATGGATCAGCCAGTTTGCAAAATTACTGGTAACTCAGCCTTGGCAAATGTAATTAGAGACACCTCTGCAATCATTGTAGACGAAGCCCCAATGACGCACAAGAGTGCTTATGAAGCAATTGACCGAACACTGCAAGACATCACAGGAAACAAGAATCCCATGGGTGGCATTCCAACCTTATTTTGCGGTGATTTCCGTCAAATCCTCCCAGTGGTTAAAAATGGCACAAGGGCTAACATTGTCAATGCAAGTTTGAAACAATCCTATCTCTGGAGGCACGTTATAGTGAAGAGACTGACTACTAATATGAGAGCCTATATCTCTGATAACACAGCTGCAGCAGACTTCTCAAAATTGCTTCTCCAAATCGGTAATGGTCAGTTTCCTATCACTTCTTCACCTGACACAATTAAGATTCCAACTGCGCTTGGTAAATGTGTCGGTAATCAGAAGCAACTGAAAGACAAAGTGTACCCAGACCTGCAAAACAATGAAAAATCACCGGATTGGCTTGCTGAGAGGGCTATTATTTCGCCATTAAACAGCAATGTGAATCATTTGAACAATTCAATAATGGATGAATTTCCAGGAGACACAAAGCAATACAAGTCAGTTGATTCGGCTACTAATGAATATGAAGCTGTTCACTACCCTGTGGAGTTTTTAAACTCTTTGGAGATATCTGGAATGCCTCCACACATTTTAAATCTCAAAATTGGATCGCCAATCATGATTCTTCGATCCTTGGAACCGCCAAAAACAACAAACGGAACCAGATGTGTTATCACCAGATTGCACACCAATGTACTTGAGGCCACCATTTCCTGTGGTCCCTACAAAGGCGAAACCGTTCTACTGCCAAGGATCCCCTTAGTTCCATCGGACTCAGAACTTCCATTTAAATTCCGGAGACTCCAATTTTCTGTGAAGGTGTGTTTTGCAATGAGCATAAACAAAAGTCAAGGTCAAACATTTAACACCATTGGCGTAGACTTGACATCAGACTGCTTCAGTCACGGTATGTTCTACGTCTTCATCAGCCGGACAGGAAGTTCAGAAAAACTCTACATTCTGGCTCCAAATCAAAGCAGCAGAAATGTAGTTTACCCTGAGGCTCTTCAGTGAAAAGTTCGAGAAATGGATATGAGGAAAAACTGACATGATCTGATTGTGGTAAGTTTTTAGTATTGAATGTGCAAGATAAAATTTAAGCAAGAGTTGAAAATTACTTCAATGAAAAATTTACTATGTAACATCAAGTAACCTTCTTTTTTGATGAAAATGTTTTGTGAAGTTCCTGATTGAATTTCAGTCACTACAAGAGGTAGTTAAAATGTTAATCACCTTATGCAATCGTTGCTCTTACAACATCAACTTACTGGAAAGGTGCCCACAGATTTTGGTACCCGAGTGCGCAACAAAGCTCCGTGCGAAGCACGGGTATCTTTGCTAGTATTCTTATAATTGTCTAAGTGTCCATTTTCACTTTACTAATTTATGCGATAAGTTGACAGCATCTAGAATATTCTTGAAGAAATTCCTTTAGGTGGGGTCTTCGTTCATTGTTCGGTCTCCCAGTTTATTAGGAGCGCTTGTCTCCTATGTAAACAGGCCTTGAGGGTCTCACTGCGTACGTTCAAACAGGTATTTTAAGAGTCATTAATAGTCTTTATAATCTGGTATTTCTCCGCATCACAAAGTTGGCACCGTTTTGAGGTTTGTGAGTATGCTGGTCTTCTCTCTATGATCCTCCATTTAATGCTGAAAGGTGTTCCGTTGTCTTTTAGCATCCATACTCGGACGGCTAGTGTTGCCCTTATCCTTGTTTTTGCCCTTAAAGAACTGTTATGCATGTAAAATCTCTGCTTAAACGTCCCTTTCGTCATGCCTATGTATATTTCTGGTGTATCGTTAGCCTGATGTGTGAGTGTTGCTCCATACATGAGGGATATATATATATATATATATATATATATATATATATATATATATATATATATATATATATCAAGCTGGTTTAAAAGTTTTCACCAATTTCCACTGTCGAATTTCGCTGCAGTTCGCTTGATCTGTGTTAGTTAATACACTTTCTGGTGTGTGGCGCGTTTGCTCAGTTGTTAGAGAGCAAGATGCTCCGGTTTCGAATCCCAAGTTCATATGGTTCTAACTGATGAGCCCTGATGAGGGAGAAACTCGAGTCCTTGGCTTCCAGTTTTTGGCTGTCATGGCTTTTGTGAGCTTCGACGTTGTTTGGCTGTGGAAATAATTATATATTCTCTCATATTCTGAAAGTTCTATTGCTTATTGCTCGCTTGGTAAGCTCGTCATGATAACATCCAAAGTGAGTATAAAAATTCCCACTTGTAAGACAACAGCTTGGGTTATAGTTGGCCGTAATCATGACGTCCCTTGTTCGAGACGAAGCAGGTTCTTTCCACTGTCGGATTTCACCGCGGTTTGCTTGATCTGTGTCAGTTAATAGACTTTCTTGTGTGTGTGGCGCGTTTGCTCAGTTGGTAGAGAGCTCGTATGAAAGATCCTCGGGGTTCGAATCCTAACTTCGGATGTCTCTAACTGATGAGCCCAAATAAGGGCGAAACTCGAGTCTTGGACTTTCAGTTTGTTTACTATCGTGGCTCTTGTGAACTGCAACGTTGTTTGGCTGTGGAAATAATTATATATTCTTTCGCATTCTAAAAGTTATATGTGTGTGTGTGTGTGTTGGTGTGGTCTAAAAGGCTAGATCGATTTTTATGAAATTTCACACAAATGTACTTTATGTATCTGGCAGGGTTCTTAGATATGTTTTTTATCGGAGTGTCTTCAACAATATCAATAATCAAGAATGGAAAAAAATCCGATGAATAAAAGAACAGGCGATTTTGACCAAGTTCGCACATGATTCAGTCTAACATCACAAGTGCATTAAAGAAGTTTTATTACCACATAAGCCAAAAAGTCCAATATATAAAAACAACGATAATTTCTTTGATATAACAGGAGCGCGTTTAAAATTAATGTTCCTGCTTAGAGCACAACTGAACCATGATAACTGGCTTTTACATTTTAAACTTAAAATTCAAGCCATAATCAGCATCAAGGACTAGCATATAAAATCAATAGGAGATTCTTTGATATCACAGGGGAACGTTCGACATTAATGTTTATATTTAGAACAAAATTGAACCATGATACTTGACTTTGTCATCCTGTACCTTAATTCAATCCATTATATAAAAAGATAATTATATAAAATATACTGTAGGTTCTCCCTAGTACAATATAGATTACAATGTAGTGAGCACTAATTGATGATGATGGACCCCCAACTAAAGCAGGCAATCAATCGATTGGATTGAAAAATTATATCGTATTATTATTTTTTTTAAATAGGAACTTTAAATTCTCGATTTGCGCATGCGTAATTAATTAGAAAGACTGACCAAGAGATAGCTATATAAAGTTCAACTCTTATGCTATTCCTTAGTCAATAATACAACCATGAAACGATCCAATAAAATTATTATTTATTTTATATGTTCATCTAATTTGAAGGGTTTTTTATTTTTATTTTTTTTTTACTTTTGTCTGCTATATGGTTTTTGTTAAACAGCTGCTAAGCGTAGCCAGCAACGTGGGAGTGGTGTCCCTCCCCTCGGACTGTAAATATCGACACAATCTCTCCCTCTGCCTTCCAAATCACTACGTTTGTTTGTTTTTTCGAATAAGAATGGAAGGAGTGGAGATATATAAAAAAACAACAAAAAAAAAACAACAAAAAAAAACAAGTGTACAGTCTTCAGCACAGTAACGTGAATAAACTCTTTCGTTTACAGTGCTTATTCACAAACGGTGACGCCTTGTACGATCTGAAATCAAGCGTGCAACACGATATTCCTCTTTACAATCGAGGTCCGAATAGGGTGGTTGTGGCTGTGTCGTGAAAAGAAAAACGGCGAAGTTGTTCTTTATTACGTCGGAGACTAACTTTGTCAATATACAATATATCTGAATTCGTGTTGAGAATGGTTGTAAAGAGGCGGTGTGAATAACATGCGTACATACTCTATTCGTTTGTGCTCAATGCGAAGATAATATCACGCAAAATCATCGGAATAATCGGTCAAATGTATCCATTTTATTAAACCGTTATCCCCATTGCGTTTGATGAAAAAAAAACGGACTTTACAAACGATGCTAACACACACATGACACATGATAATATACCCGAGTGCTCATCGTAAAAATTTCACGTCTAAACATCAACAAGCAACATATATTAAATACAAGGCGGTTGCGAAGAAGATGGGCTCCCTCTACTATGCTAGAAAATTAATCATATCAGAGTGTATCCTATATCTTTACAAAGCAACAATTCGTCTATTCATGGAGTATTTTTGCCACATCTCGAGTGGTGACTCTTAATTAGTTTCATTTTTAGAGAAGGTTAAAAAAGGGTCCCAACTGCTTTGTGCCCAAATCTAATAGTTTCTGCACTATCGACTAAGCCTTAACCACTAGCCCATCGACGCAATGTTTTACAAGTCCTTTAATAAAATGTGCTCTGATGAACTCGTAGCACATGTGCCTCCTCGATGTACATGTTGTTAAATCTGATTATTTAAATATAATCATTTGCATGACTTTAAACAATTTCGTTAAAGTAATAAAAGCCAAAGTTGAAATATTGTATCTTTTACTCCGTAGTTATATATATATATATATATATATATATATATATATATATATATATATATATATAAAATAAAAATTACAATTAAATTGGATTTTACTTGTACAAATGGAAATTCAATTAACTTTCTTGAAGTTATATATTTGGATTTCACGTGTAATCACCTTTTTCTTCACAATATTACCCCTGCTTCACTTTTTTGTTATCAAGTAAGATCTTTGACTTACTTGTTGTTTCATTAAATACTTTTGCATGCAAAATCCGATCCCGCATTTTGCTAATTCCTACCCTCTGATGAGAAGGAAAGTATTTCCTCGAAACCCCGCGGATTAAGGACTATTCACTTATCTGGGTTTTCCTTTTCAGATTAAATATATTTTTAACTCATTTCAAAGTGTTTTTTAACATGTTTTATTAACTGTTTGCTCGTATATATATATATATATATATATATATATATATATATATATATATATATACTAACAGAAGTACCCATCGTTGACTGGGTTGAAAGTATGATAGGTTATGAAAAGGAGGGGGTTGTAAAGAGATAGGTTTTGATACGCAAAAATTTTACACTAAGTAAAATATAATGAAAGTAAAGATAATTTTCGCGAAAATAGATTTTTTATATCAACTTTGCTTCCATTCGTAGCCAGGAGTGACCAACAAAATGATGTTTTTTTATAAAGAGAAAATGTTATATATATAATAATATAAATGTTATATATATAATAATATAAATGTTACCATAGTCAATAAAAGTTACTTTTATGATAGAAAAGTTCATTGGTTTGTATTTTTAAGTAGTTTGTAAAATTATTATTTTTTAATTCACGAACCGTTTTTAAAAAAATCAAAATGGCAGCGACTTTGAAATGGAGAGCCCGTTTTCAATTTGAAGGAGGGGCACCTGAGCATTCTGTGTTAACAATTTAAGAGAGTTCCGTCAACGTAAGGGATATTTATAAACATATTTTAATGTTTTCCGTTATTTTGTGCTTGAGCAATATTCGATTAATGCATGCATAGTTTATATAAAAAATCATTTAAGTAGTTATCGCCTCAAATTTCGTTTTAATTTCGGTTGAAATTATTTCAAGTAAAGAGCATTAAAATTATTTAAAAAACATGAACTGAATATTATTGACTATGGTAACATTTATTTCTTGTATATTTATTTTTTCGGGTAGTCATTTGTTGGCTTTTCTGCTAAATAATATTGACTAAATATCGAAAAACAAAGAGACAAAAACAGTTTTGAAAAATAATGAAGCTTTACTTACTTTAGTAAAATAATCCGAAACAGCAAAATGGGATATTAAAAAGTAAACACGTAATTACTTTGGGTTTTTTTAAAGCATCGATATAAATACGAATAAGAAGAAAATGGCGCAATTTTCAAGCAGAACAGCTTCGTTTCAGTTTTACAGTACTGAACGGTATAGTATTGCGCCGTCGGATTCAGAGTTGTACTATTGTAATGTAAAGAACACGCAGAAAGGGTTGTAATCAACTGAATTACTTCTAGTACACTGACCAAAAAAAAAAAGCTTAAACAGATATATAAATAAAAATAAAAAGGTTATGTAAATGTTTTTAAAAAGACACGTAATCAAGTGCAGCAGGATATTTTCCTTCTTTTGCCTCGCTAACAAGTAACGTTCTTATTTTTTATTATCTATCTATTTGTCTATTTTCGAAAGAGTGCCACGTGCAAGTGGAGAAGGAAAAAAACAGAGTTATGCAAAATTTGTGTCGAGAATTGTCTAAAGTTCCGACTTTCTTTTTTCTGGGGGGGGGGGAGCTTTTACTTAAATAAGAACGTGAATTAATGAGGTGAATTTATTCGACACAATATGATTCAACTAAAAAATAGATAAAAGCTTACGTGAATTAAAATTAAAGTTAAGGTGTTATTGTGGACCCTCACCCCTTTTAAAAAACCTTGTAAAACTTAGTGACATATTTACATTCTATGGAGGTCAGGCGCGAACAAACACACACACACAGACACAGACACACACACACACACACTGACGTTCAGCTTTGTATTATAGATATATACAGTGTGAGCTCCCCCCCAAAGGGCCCCATTATTAGGCCCTGTTTCCTTGTGTTTTGTCCGAATGAAATGAAACTTTGGTCATAACTAGTTTATGATATTCAAAACATCACATCAAAACACAAGGGTCTTTGGCCTTTTTTCTCCGTTCTACAGCATATGTTCTAGATGGCCGCCATTTAGCTTTTGGTTTTTTATTTTGGTCACCCTGTATATACAGAATCATGCCAAATGATCTGGAACATTTTTAGGTTTAATAAAAGAAGAAAAATATAAAATGTTTATATATATATATATATATATATATATATATATATATATATATATAAATATATATATATATATATATATATATATATATATATATATAAAGTAATAGCATTCGCGTGTGTGTTTGTCTGTGTTTACAACTCCCTATGATCAAAGAAATATAAAGTGTCTATAGTGTGTGTACACCTCTCCTGGTCAAAAAATATTAATGCCGATTGTAGGATACTTCTGTCAAAGGAGACAGTATTTATTTGCTTCCCCACTGAGCAAATTAGGCACAAGGCCGTTTTTAATGTGGAGATGGAGGGAAGGGGGAGGGAAAGGGGGTACCAGCTCCCGAGAGGTGGGAAATGGGGGCTGGATTAGAAACTGTTGGTATGAAGGGTTGCCCCCTCAGTGACCAAGTTTAGATATGTGGGGCTACCCCCACATATGGTCTTTGCTAGTCATAGCTAGTCTTCGGAACAGATGGTATTTATTTTGCAGCATCTGTCGGAACAGATGGTATTTATTTGCTCCCCCACCGAGCAAATTAGGCACAAGGCCGATTTTTAATGTGAGGAGTGAAGGGGAAATGGGGACCAACTCCCCGGGGAGTAGGGGAGCTGGATAGTGACAGTTGGTATGAAGGGTTGCCCCTACATTGACCAAGGTCTTATCTGTGGGGTCGCCCCCACATATGGTCTTTGCTTGCAGTATCTGTCGGAACAGATACTACACTTTGAGGTATTTATTTGCTCCCCCACTGAGCAAATTAGGCACAAGGCCGATTTTTAAAGTGAGGACTGAAGGGGAAATGGGGACCAACTCCCCGGGGAGTAGGGGAGCTGGATAGTGACAATTGGTATGAAGGGTTGCCCCTACATCGACCAAGGTCTTATATGTGGGGTCGCCCCCACATATGGTCTTTGCTTGCAGTATCTGCCGGAACAGATGGTATTTATTTGCTCCCCCACCGAGCAAATTAGGCACAAGGCCGATTTTTAATGTGAGGAGTGAAGGGAGGGGGAAGGGAAAAAGGGGACCAGCTCCCGAGAGGTGGGAAATAGGGGCTGGTTAAAGGTCAAGCATGTGGGGTTGCCCCCACATCTGGTCTTTGCTAGTCATAGCTACTCCTAGCTAGTCATAGCTTGCAGTATCTGCCGGAACAGATGGTGTTTATTTGCTCCCCCACCGAGCAAATTAGGCACAAGGCCGATTTTTAATGTGAGGAGTGAAGGGAGGGGGAAGGGAAAAAGGGGACCAGCTCCCGAGAGGTGGGAAATGGGAGCTGGTTAATGGTCAGGTATGGGGGGTTGCCCCCACATCTGGTCTTTGCTAGTCATAGCTAGTCATAGCTTGCAGTATCTGCCGGAACAGATGGTATTTATTTGCTCCCCCACTGAGCAAATTAGGCACAAGGCCGTTTTTAATGTGAGGTAAAAACCAGCTCCCCTAAAAGTAGGCAAAAAGGGGGCACTCTGGTTACCAAAAATAATAATTGTCCCAGTATAGAGGGTTTCCCCTCCATTGACTGGTACAAATTATCTTAAGTGCAGCATCTGCCGGAACAGATACTACACTTTGATCCTGGCCAAAAGGCCGGGCGGACCTTCTGTCGAAGGGGACAGTATTTATTTGCTTCCCCACTGAGCAAATTAGGCACAAAGCCGTTTTTTAATGTGGAGAGAGAGGGAGGGGGGAGGAAAAGGGAGATCCTGCTCCCGAGAGGTTGGAAATGGGAGCTGGATAGTAACTGTGGTCTGTAGGGTGATCCCTACCTTGACCAAGTTCAGATATGTGGGGTTACCCCCACATATGGTCTTTGCTAGTCATAGCTAGTCTTTGCTTGCAGTATCTGTCGGAACAGATACTACACTTTGAGATATTAAATCTTTTATTCATGTTAAAAAATACAGTCAAAATCAACGATGAACAAAAAACTTAGGCACATGGCCAACTCAAAAGGGGGGATTTTGGGGGTCGTTGGTCATCCTTGTCACTCCAGAACTAAACAAAATCAAAAGTTTCTCCCAGCTAGTATCTTCTTGCACCATAATACCGCATTCGCCCTTTCATCCTGGGGGACGTCCTACTTAACTCCCAATTTTTAAAACATTTTTTATTGACGTGTAAAAACAAAAAAGATAACAATAACATGGAACAATAATTCATTTGTGTCGAGGGCGGGGGAAGAAAAAACAAAAGGTTATTAGTAGGACCCTCCCAACCCCGTCCAGTTGATAGCCTGCCCGTTCCACTAGGTTTGTAAAAGGAACCTCGCTTCTGCGGGTCAGTCTCTAGGTGGGGATGCCCTCTAGATGGGAGTGAATGGAGAAAAGAAATTTTTGTGGGTAAGGGATGGAGGTTAGTTTGTATTTCTTTTTCTCCAAGATGGGTAAAATTTAGAGGAAGGGGTGAAAACAAAAATTGCAGGTAAGGGTATCTTGGAGGCTTCCTAATCGGGAGGGATGGAACACACACTCAGCTAGCTGAGAGACTACTTGTTTAATTTTACTTTACAGAACTGCGCGTTCCACACCTAGGCGGGGAACACGTATTCAAATCTGGCTCCTCTTCGTACACACAGACTTGCCACATGTATCCATCTTCTGTCAAATGCCGCGCGATGCAGCCTTCTTCTATCACATCTGATATTCACCCGTAGTTGGTGTTTAAAGAAAGCGATCAGATCTTGATCAGAAAAAGACAACACCCCCCGGCAACCTTGCAGACGCGACGTCCAAATCACCATTCTCGCCACGGCCAGGATCGTAACGTAGACCATTTGTCTTTCCCGGTCCCACGGCGGCCTCACGTTGTCCACAACATTGGATACAGTAATTGGGCGAGGATGCTCAGGATCGATGCGAGCCGTCACTCCGCTGACATACGACCAGTACTGGCGGAGTTCGCGGCAATCGAAGAAAGCGTGATCCGTAGTTTCCACGGCTGTTGTCCCACAACGGGGACAATCAGGCGACTCCAAAAACCCGGAACTGCATTGTATGTTGTTGAGTGGAAGTGCATTTCGGGCCAATCGGCAGGTCAGAGAGAACTCCGAATTGTTCAGATGACTCGAACCTGGCGCCCAGCTCCACGCGGAGCGGATCTCACTCTGCTGCCACCCCAAATGCGCGCATAGCGGATCGTCGGCGGCCCCCTTCACTAGATCCCTGTGGAGTTCCCTACGGGTAGCAGTCACAAGGTCACTGGACCTTGGTAGTCGTTTTAGCGCGGCTCGGCACTCTTTCATGTAGGCAGATTCTCCCCGCGGCCTGCGACAGCTCTCGATGGCGGGGTCGAGAACGAGGTCGGGGAAGGCGGCAGTAACCACGGGGTGCCACGGTTGTCATCCTGCATATAGTGGCTCAGGAAGGCCAGCCTCTCAGCATCTCGATGACACTTCAAGTCCGGCATTCCCAAGCCTCCCTCACACGGACGTTGAATACAGACCTGTCTGCTCACCCAGTGTCTTCCTCTGTCCCAAAGGAGCGAGGGCAAGAGTTCGACAAGAGCTTTTAGGTGTTGTGCAGGCAGGGGAAGTACGGCCAGTCGGTAAAGGATGAGAGGAAAGACGTAAGTGGCGCACGCCTCAGCTCTACCCTTTAAGGAAAGTTTCCTAGGAAGCCACGAATTGACTGCAGCCTCCACCTTTGACCGTACCTCCAACCAATTCTTGTCAAGCTGGAGACCCGGTCCGAACCACACGCCGAGGATCCGGACCGGGCGATCTATCCAGCTGAAGGGCGCCGGGAGGTTTGCGTTGCCACTCCATGCGCCCAACCGCAGTCCTACCGACTTGTTGCGGTTTATCTTGGCCCCCGTGATTCTTTCGTACTGTGTGAGTGCCTCCGACACGACCTCAATGTCTCTGAAGCCCGACACGAAGACCGTGACATCATCGGCGAACGCGGATACCTTGGCATCATTTTTATTTTTTATATCGGAGGTAATTTTTTTTCGCTTATTCTTAATTTTTAAGTAACCTTTTGGTACACATGCAGAGAGTGAACTCAGAGTCCACCCGACTGTCTCCGGAACATGACGACAACAGCTGAAGTAAACCAAGCGTTGTTGAGGAAATTAAGCTGAGCGTCGCCGATGAAAACATAACAAGAAAAGAAAACCTACCTTAAATTTTAAATTTTATTAAGTGTAAAGAAAAATTTTATAACAATATTTTTTGTTTTGTTTTGTTTTTGCTATATATATATATATATATATATATATATATATATGTATATATATATATATATATATATATATATATATATATATATATATATATATGGTATTCGTGCAGAGAGTGATCCGTGCTGAAATAATAGCGTTATTATTTAAAAAGCCATTCTTAACATGGGAAGGGGAGGGTGTTCTGTACCTATTCTGTACTTTAACCTTACAATTGAATAAAAAAAAACATATAAAACTTTAATTAAACGTGGACATACGATCTAAAAAATAGCGCGGATCACTCTCTGCATTAGCACCATATATTTTTTAAATAAATAATGTCAAAGATCTTTGGTCAATGTCAAGTTTCTTTCCAACTCCTCAAAAAACTTTAAAATGACGACTTTTATTGGTTTTCGGTGTTTTCTTTTTTATTACAAGGTGGTCATCACTTATGAAGGCCCGGAAGCGACTCGGGGATAAGGGTTATTTCGTGTACAGTACGTTAATGTTGAGATTTGATAAAGTGTCTACTTAAGGCGGCGGTTCATTAGGAATTTGTTTATGTTGGACTTGAAGATATCCAAGTTGTAATCAGGTGGGGAAACAGGCAGACGGAACCGAGTTCCACGGCCGTGCACTTCTACGAAAGAAGCTTCATTCATGGAATCTACGTTTTGTTTTTGGCACAGATAAAGAGTGGGGAAAATTTTTGACTGTGGTTTCAGCTAGACGGGGGTTTTCCTAAAAGATCGGCGAGGAGAGACCAATGATTGGAGTTCAGACGAGCACCTGCCATGGAAGTAACTATAAAAGAAAGGCTCGCAACGCCTCTCCTGTGGTGCTGAAAACGAATATCACATTTAAATTTGGGACATGGTATGAAGAAATTACTTTTTCAAAAAGTGAGGCATCACTGTCCAATATAAATTTAACGTAAAATTAGCACATACTTTCTGGCCACCTAATAATTTCTTCATATCATAAAAAAACTTTAACTGTGATGTTCATTTTTAGCACTCCCGAAAACTGGACCGTTTTTTTTTTTTAACAAACTAAGAGATTCGTTCAGTTTTTTATAAGTTAGGACGCTAATAATGCCGTCAGTAAGCTTAGATAAGCGTTTTTTTTTTAGGTGGGTATTCAATTATAGAAATTGTATAGTTTTTAACAGGTGTATCTATAGTTGAATTAACCGTTTTTCCGTAAGTAACATGCCGATATTAACTATTAAACCATTAAAGCAGAATCGTTTAATATTTCACATAAATTCTGTTTACATTAGGGTGCTCCATAGTCCCCTAATGTAAACAGAATGTTTGTAATATATTTAACTGCTGAAGCACCTGTTAACAACTATACAAGTTGTATAATGAAAAAAAAAGTACGTTTTTGCAAACTTACTGACAGCATAATTAGCGTCCTAAATTATGAGATGAAAAAATGAACGACTCTTAGTAAAAAGAAAAACAAAAAAACAAAAAACAGCGTCGGTTTTCGGAGATGCTGAAAACGAATATCAGTTAAATTTGTTTTGATATGAAGAAATTACTACGTGGCCACAAGGTGGGTGCTCATTTTATGTTAAATTTATATAGGAAAGTGATCCCCGACTTTTTGAAAAAATTTCTTCACATCATAAAATCTACTTATCTGCCCCAAATTTAAATGTGATATTCGTTTTCAGCACCACTGAAAACCTTTTAAAATGTTTTTTGAAGAATTGGAAAGAAACTTGACATTGACCGATTTTTTTGTTCGAGAAAAGGTTCACAGGTAAGTCAAATAGACACTATTTTTGTAAAGCTTTTTTTTTTTTCAAGAAAAATTGAAAAAAAATCTTTGTTTTTAGGGTGTTATTTTTATTTATTTATTTTTTTTTTCTCAAGAAAAAATCTGAAAACTAGAAAAATTGAAACAAAACTGGGTGGGATAGCTGCTCGCTGAAGGCTGTAAAATTCATGTTTTTTTTTCTTTTGTTTTTTCTGACGTTAAAGTACGAAATGGTGTGCTTTTTTTTTTTACTAATTTCTTTTCTTTTCTTCCTCTTCCAAATTGTCCTCTACTGCTTTGAATTTTCAACTTGTGCGAAGGCGCGTCGCGTTAAAAACCATCGCGCTACATTGTCATTGGTTCAGCTTTATGTTTCGTCAGACGGCTTAATTTTCTCGGCGACGCTCGGCTTACTCCGGCTGTTTACGTCATGTCCCGGAGAAACCCGGGCATGCGCTGAGTTACGTCTGGATCACTCTCTGCATGAGTACAAACCTTTTTTTTTTATTTGTTATTGTTGAGTTATCTTGTTTTTTTTCACAGTATTTAGTAGTTTTATGCCGATATAATTCATCGTTCTGTTTATAATTGTCTATTTTTGATTAAAAAAAATTTACAGCCATTGAACTATAAGTGGTTTGTTTGCCATACTTATAGTAAAATGTGCACTGAACAGATAGCATAGTACTTAAAGTTAAATTCAAATTTTGATATAACTTTTAATTTAAACGCGAAAAAAAACAATTAGGATGCTGACAACGTACACAGTAAAACAATACGTTGTAAAATGCTCTTGTGGTTGTCAACGGGTTAATGTAGATTCATTTGTAAGAAAATTGCGTTAAAATAACTTAAACGTAATACGGATATGAACGATGTAAAAAAATGCAGACAGTATATATATATTTATTTAGATAATTTAAACGCATAAAAAGCAATTGGGACGCTGAAAACGTACACAGTAAAACAATACGTTGTCAACGGGTTATAGTTTGTTTATTTGTAAGAAAATTGTGACAGTATAGTTGTAATACAGAATAGTTGCAAAACATCCCCACTCTTCCCATGTTTAATAATAATTTCTAAATAATAGCGTTAATATTTTAGTGCGCAGGTCAAATTCTTCAAAAGTAGCAATGTATGTTTATTTGTTTACGCTGTTATGGGTTATGTTTATGTACGCATACGCAACCGGAAATCGTAAACCGGATGTTGGGTTACAATACCCGTTACAAGGTAATTTGAGTTTTATAATTATATAGATTTAATATAAAATACTTTTTTTTTTACAATATATGATATTACATAGATCGCTATGGTATAATTATTACCATAAATCGGTATTTTTTAAAAGTTTATCTACCCCTCGGTATTCACCTTTGAATTGTCGACTTTTAAAGGTTTTGTGAGACACTGAGTACGAATATTGCATTTATTTCTTGCGCAAACGAGTAGTTATTCATATTTGAATAAATTTAGTATCAAACGTAATCACTACAGTTTGGCAAGCAAGATAGCCGCCCGTGCATTTACTAAAAAACACCAAAAAGAGCCAAACGAGAAAAAAATGACCCCAGGCCTCCTTTCACATTCCCATGATTGGACAAATAATTATCTATATGATAAAAAAAAGACATTTATTTTCGTTTTTTGACACAAACCGATTTTTTTTCTTCTGACACCAAATCTGATAATCAAACCCGTCGCAAATTTACCGCTTGTATGGTATGAACTCCTGGACCCTGGGACTTTTTGAAGAAATGTTAGTTTCAATAAAGTGGAAGATCACTTTTCTATGATAATTTAACCTAACATGAGCATCCACACGTTTACCCCCCCCCCCAAAAAAAAAAAAACATTTTGTTTATATTGGGGCGGGGGGGGGAGGATATCGACGGCGGCCGGGGGAAATGTTGGGACGTTGTTGTAATTGTACTATCTAGAAATGCTTCATGTGAAGGTGTGTTTTGCAATGAGCATAAATAAAAGACATGGTCAGACGTTTAAAACCATTGGCGTAGACCTGACATCAGACTGCTTCAGTCACAGTATGTGCTACATCTCCATCAGGACAGGAAATTCAGAAAAACTCTACATTCTGGCTCCAAATCAAAAAAGCAGAAATGTAGTTTACCACGAGGCTCTTCAATGAAAAGTTCTACAAAAGGATATGATGAAAAACTGATATGATCTGAATGTGGTATGTTTTCGGTATTCAATGCGTTAGTTAAGATTTAAGCATCGATTTGAAATTTACTTCCCTCTTACAACATTCACTTACTGGAAAGGTGTCCACAAATCGCGTACTTAAGTGTGCAGAAAAGTCCCGTGCCATGCGCGGGTATCTTTACTAGTATATAATTATATTTTCGTAAGTGAAAGTTTCTGTTTGTCTGTGTATCTGTGTCTGTGTGTGTCCATTTCCCTACGAAATAACTCTGTCAAATTTTAGTCTACAGATACAGGGTACTGAGATTTGGGAAAATCAATATGATCGGTTTTCGGCCAGAAATTTAGCTGTTAAGAGGTCAAAGTTCAATGATTTGACCTTTGAGAACTCTACCAAACTCCTCCGACAATATTCGGTCTAAAAACTTGAAAGTTTAAATATAGTTTCCTTGGACATGGATCCAACTTAATAACTTGGTTTGAACCCAAAACTATAAATTTTAAGGGGTCATAATAGGGGTCAGTTAAAAAAATTGATCGCTTTTTTTTTTTTGCTCAACATACACCTCCAAATACCTGAGCAACGCTGGCTCCCTTGCTAGTATATCTATAAAAGTGAACGTGTCTGTGTATCTGTCTGTCTGTCTATCTGTCTGTCTGTGTGTCTGTGTGTGTACATTTCCCTAAGCAATAACTCTGTTAATTTTTAGTCTACAGACTCGAAATTTCATATACAAGGTAGTGAGATTTGGGAAAATCAATGTAATCGGTTTTCGGCCAGAAATTTGGCTGTTAAGGGGTCAAAGTGTTAAACTTTGACCTTTGAGAACTCTACCAAACTCTTTCGACAATTTTCGGTCTAAACACTTAAAATTTTAGATATATGTTCCTTGGACATGGATCTAAGTAAATAACTTGATTTAATCCCAAAACAATAAATGTTAAGGGGTCATAATAGGGGTCAAGGTTTTTAAAAAATTGACCTCTGTGGTCTCTACCAAATTAATCAGACAATTTCTGGTCTAAACATTTAAAATTTTACATAAAGGGTATTCAGAGATAGGGCAAGAGTTTTAATCGGTTTGGGTCGAAAATTTTTAGTTACCAATATATAAATGCATGTATGTATGTTTGCATATCTGCCCAACCCTTTCGACAGAGGCAACGGATTTTCTCAAGATCAGTAGCGTTTTAAAGTTCGACCCTTCAGACGACAAATATCGAAAAATTGGCTATAAACATTTATATGTTCACCTTAAACTGGGCACTTTTCTACCGGGGGGGGTCGTTTTTCGCCGATATTTTTGAAAGTCATCCTCTCCTTTCGATTGTCTAGACTTAATTTGAAAAAAAATATCACTTCCGGTTTGGCGGTGGTCGTAACAGCATAGACGTCAGGTTTTTCCCTGGTTCTTTTCCTCCTTTGCAGCCTACCTTCCTACTACCACCCATACACATCCAAATACCCGGGCAACGCCGGGCTGACATGCTAGTATATATATATATATATATATATATATATATATATATATATATATATATATGACTACTTCATTTAATCACATAAGTTAATATACGAAGATATAATTTTATTTGTAATTTTTTCAGTATTTACTTCAACAATGCTCAATACATAGGTAGCGCTATATAGTAAGTTATTAAAATATATATGGCAATTAAGCTACACAGAATATTCCGCGTTTCATTCTCGTGAGAAGCTTGATGTGAAACAGAGTATTGTATGTAGCTTAATTGCCATACATATTTTCATAACACACACACACACACACACATATATATACATATATATATATATATATATATATATATATATATATATATATCGAAGTAATTCTCTTCTATTTTGTAGGGTTATTATCAGGGAGAGACCCCAATGAAGCTCCACTTCTTGCTGTTTGAAAGCTTATATTTCAAAAAAACGTCGTCTTAGTTATTCGTTAAAAAAGCCATATGCAAAATATACTTTTCATTGTTTTTTACTCAATGCCGAATATTATTTTTAAAGATCAGATTTATTTAATGCTCATTTATTATTATTTTATTCATTATTTATTCATTTAATCGTGTTATATGATATCGATGATTTCTAACAATAAATCTAACAAGCAGCAAAATCTCACACCCTTCATTTACGCTTCTCAGTCCCTTGTTTAATACGATCCCGTCAAAGTGGTAATATGCCTGGTTTGGAGCGAAAAAGAGTTATAAGAACATGTTTAAAATTTTTTCTAAATATTTGCTAAGCTCTTAGGACTGACCTAGATATGTAATCGGAGACTCGTACAACATCTGTTGCTAATGTTTCTAGAAAAAAAAAATGGTTGAGACATTTTTATTGTTGAAAGTACGTCATTCCCGATTCCCGGCTACTGATGGGACGATTGGAACGAATTTGTACCGATTTTAATCCAATTATAGATTCTTTTCTAAATTCCCAATTCCGATATAATTACCAATTCCGATACAATATCGATTCGGATGAAATCGCCCATTATGGATCTTAAAGTTTTTTCTTTTGTTTTTGTTTTTTTAAATTCTAGGATTACCGTGCAAATCCATGTAATATGCACAAGTCTTGACAAACTTACGATGCAAATGTGGGAGGTGGTCTAAAAAATATTTGCTGATAATTTAAAATCAATAAATATTTATCATTTCATCATTAGCACAAGTAACCGAAAATTAAAGTTTAGAAGAAAGGGAAACAAATAAACCATCAAAAGAATTGCTTTTTAGTATCAGATAAAAAAAAGACATACATTTGTCCGATTCCAATACTGATTCCGATGCCCCAAATATTTCTGAATTTTCCGATTCTCGATTCCGTTAAATCGTCCCAACACTATGACTGACACAATCTGCTATCTACACAAGAATGAGATATGCGCAAGGATAGAGTTCTACTGCCAAATCTAGGAAGGTGCTGTTCTTAACCATTTTTTTTTTGAGTTGGAAGAGAACAAATTTAACTTCTAACCTTTTTCTTGACTTCAGCCTTTATTTCTACTGAAGAGTTTTTGCTCAGTTTCCTCTACTTCTAACCATTTATGAACTAAATCACAAACCGAAACAAATCGTTATGTTGTATATGGAAGGAGACAGATAACTCATTTTTCGTATTCTTTGGATTTTGCGTACTACTGTTCTCATCTTAAGTGTTGCACAAAGTTTCAGCCGATGTATCCCTCGACCTTCTTCAAGTGTGCCTTTTCAGTCTCCGGAATATTTCTGTGGACACATGCATCTGAACAGAATTTCGAATGATACTATTTATCTAATCCATGGTTCTAGCATGCTCCAGTTCTGTCAAACATGACCGGGAAGAAGTCCTAACTCATTGCCAATTGAACTTTTAGTGTCACTGGCACTGTGGATTGAAGGCTCAACCTGCAAATTAGTGTAAGATACGACTGGATTTTACCAAGAACTTCAATACAATACTTCACGAGTACTGGCTGACAATTCTAGTGAGAATTTTTAAAAATTTAAATCTAACTTTTAAGAAGGATACTAATTTTATTTTTAATATACATCTATATTGATTAGTGCAGACTAATATATATACATCTATATTGATTTGTGAAGACTAATATATATATATATATATATATATATATATATATATATATATATAGAGAGAGAGAGAGAGAGAGAGAGAGTTTCGCGTTTTTTCTGCCGGTAATTATATTTCAGTATGAGTTACTCCCTTCTTGAAATTTTTATCTTTACCCCCCCCCATATTTTTTCTGATGAGGAGACTTTGTTTAAAGAAAATTTTTTATCAATTATTGTTCAAGACATATTGTCTTTTTCGATAAAAACATCGTTTCCGAAACGATCGTACAATCTATTGATTTTGTTTATTTTCCTTTTGAAACTGATTTTTAATTAAAAATTATGAATCGTTTTACTCAATATTAAAATATATGTAGGCTATCTATACCTATCTAACTTATTATATATCTACAGTACAATGAGCACCGTTTTCTTTTAATAGTATTAATACTAGTACATTAAAATAAACTTAATTAAAAAAAAAATGCAACTTCTGGTTTAGCGGTGGTCATAAAAGCATAGACATCAGGGTTTTTTTCCGGTTCTTTTCCTCCTTTGCGGCAGGGGTTGGGGCCTGCCTTCCTACTACCACTCATACACATCTTAAATATTCCAAAACCGAAAAAAAAATTATTGAAAAAACGCCCAACTAAAAGTTTGTGTAGAGATACGATACCGATAAATGCAAGACAACCGTATAGTTTGCGTGTAAAGTGAGGCTGTCAATGACATTTTATGGGGGAAAAACAACGAAGAAAGAAAACTATTTTTGATTTCATCTGTCTATGTTACGGCATACCATCCTTCTGACTTTTTCTATACCGACCCACTATTTTTAATTTCAGCAGTGATATTTTATAATTTGTAAAAATGCGTGATCTGTTAGAATGAAAACCCAGCCTGGCTAATTACATAGTTTACGACGGTATCCATTAAGCCATTAACAAAATCTCTATTATGTTATTACTAGGGTTATTACAACAGAATATTATTTTTATTGTTTTGACTCGCGAGTGTGTATCCATTGATATCTTATATGTCTTTATATAGCGTGATGGTGTTCTCGGTTGATTAATTTTGTCTAACTGAGTCGGATATATACTCGAGATTAAAATCAATGAAAATAATATGCTGTTGTCATAGCCGTTGTTATTACTAATATTATTAAACATATATACACTCTAATACTGACATCTGCATATGTATATTTTCAGTAAAATATATATAGTATATTTTAAAAAAATGCCCGTGTAGAACCAGATAAACATGATGAAGCGTTGAATGTTGTCTCTGTAGAGTGAAAGCTGGGAAGTGTATTTTTGTATTCATTCCTATAAATCCTAGTTAATGAAATCTATTCAACGTTTAAAAAAAGGGAAAATGAATTTAGTTTACTGCTTTTTTTCTTTGTGATCATGTGTCGTTTACAGATGATTCGTTTAGTGGTTTAGTGGGAAAATGCAAGATTTCAATGATTATCACATTATCGGGCGCATCCTTTATCGATTTCACAAATATCGCCCTAATATTGAGACACCTGTCCTAAATGTTAATAGATTTCAGCTAAGCAGTGTTACGATAAGCTATTACCGCTTATTTTATCATTTTCGGGGAGAGTTGCTTATATATATATATATATATATATATATATATATATATATATATATATA
>NC_136505.1:42361237-42423737 GCF_053919585.1 Euprymna scolopes | reverse complement strand
TTAATCCGCGGAGTTTCGAAGAAATACTTTCCTTCTCATCAGAGGATAGGAATTAGCAAAATGCGGGATTGGATTTTGCATGCAGAAGTATTTGATGAAACAATAAGTAAGTCAAAGATCTTACTTGAAAAAAAAAGTGAAGCAGAGGGAATATGGTAAAGAAAAAGGTGATTACACACGAATGGATAGTCTGGTGGAAGATAAAAAATCCAGTGACGGTAGAATCCAAATGTAAAACTTCAAAAAAGTTAAAAGAATTTCCATTTGTACAAGTAAAATCCAAGGAGATCCCATAAATGGAAGAAGATGGTCCATAATAATCCAAAGGCAGAAATCCATGGAATAATTCACAAAAATGTGTACAAGGCGGAAAAAGAAAAGATTCCAATAATATTAATAAAAGAAAAATAAGATGTGCTTTTCACTCTAGTTCCGAGACATAAATATAAATAAGAAAGATCTGGGAAGAGAAAAAAATAAAAATAAATAAAAATAAAAAATAAAAAAATAATGATAAAGTTAAATATAAAATATAAAATAAAGGGAAACAAAAGTCAAAATGACACAGACAGGAAATGCTAAAGGCGCGAAAAAATATATAGGGCAAAATAATATAGGTCAACTGAAATGTACAACTCATCACTTAAAAAAATGTCAGCAAGACTTGTTAAACGGCACTAAAAGGAAAATAAAAATAAATAAGTAATAAATATATAGAAAAAATATAATAAAAAATAAAATATAAACTAAAATAAGATAAGATAAGAATAAAAATAAAAAATAAAAATTATATAAGGGGAGAGGATGGCCGGTATCTGCAAATTCAGGAAAAAAAAGTAAGTAAATGCATATATATATATTAGCAGTAAGACTGGACGTTGCCCGGGATTGAATGATCAAAAAATATTTCACACTTCTATATTTTTATTGTCATCGAAATCTATGGAATCGCCTGAAGGGAAGCTTGTCTCCATGCAGTAACTTACGTCAGGATATATGTTACTTCACATTAAATTCTAGAGAATCTACTGTTTCTTTTATAAAATTATTTTATATAAACTTCTTGCTAGTTAGCCTAAAAAAAATTAAATAATTTACGTGCGGGGTTTGAACCCATCGGCTACGTCATGCAAAAAACAAACAAAAAAAAAGCCACGTAAATTTTCAAGTCTTATAAAATTCTTTGCAGTTAATGGAAAAACAATTAAGAAATTTAAGTGCAGACTTACATACTACGTCATGCAAAAAAATAAACACACAAACAAACAAAAAATAAGAAAAACACGCTATCAGCTTACCCACAGTAGGATTTTCACGACCTGTTGTTTTATCATTGTTGCGTAGCAACGACACGGGAAAATGCGTTTACCGGTGATAGATAAATTAAAATAAGGTTTCGATTATCGATTATCGGTAATTATCAGGGATACCGTGGGACAAAGCTTTACTAATATCACTCCCAGACTTATACACTGAAGTGCTGATACTTTTAAAGAAAATATGTTCAACTGTTTCGAAGTCTGCAAGGAACGAACTCACACACACAGAAACAAATTGCATTTAGATGATTGTATATATATATATATATATATATATATATATATATATATATATATATATATATATATAGCCTGATGAGCTGTGATACAAAACTGCGAAACAAGACTGTATGTGAATGACAATAATGCTCCTTATCTTGAGTTGAGTATATTGGGAAGTGATTCACGATATACCATTAATGTATTAAGCGATGCTCTATGTGTAAACAAATCGAGAGGTAGTTGCCTGTCTAGCTGCACTGATGAGCTGTGATACAGCGAAACAGTACTGTATATGGATGGCTGTATATATGTATATATATATATAGATAGATAGATATAAGAGAACAAAATTAAAACTAAGTTGAACTTTACAATCCAAATTTATTGTTCGACTGAATACTCCAAAAAACAATTTACAAAATTCCGCTGAGTTTCAAAGAATGCTAATCTTCCTATTCTTTTCATTCAGAGAACAGAAAGAGATCAGCAAATTATATTTGTAGCAATGCTAGAATTTCCTGGTTGTGCCATTAAATTAAACCGCAATTTATGATAGTCATAAATTGCAAAGATGTACGAAGGTCGGGCAATAAGTAATGCCCCTGATCCACTTCCCATAGCAGTAGAGCAACGAAACTTGTCACGGTTATTAGTCTTTTCTACATAAGAACCACCCGGAGTTATGCATTTCTCCCATCGTTTGATGCAGCTCTTGAGACCGTTTTTGTAGAACACCCCAGGTTGGTACTCCAACCACGACGTGACTTTAGAAATCAAGGCTGCATCATCTGGGAAACGCTTTCCTTTCAAAAACAACTTCGTGGCTGGAAAGAGGTGAAAGTAAGAGGGTGCAAGGTCAGGAAAGTAGGGAGCATGAGGCAGGATTTCATAAGCACACGCCCGTGCTTCTGATCTGGCGACATGCGAGTTGTGGACCGGAGCGTTGTCCCGCAGAAGGAGGGTACCTTTGCTGATCTTGCCATTCCTTTTGATTTTGATAGCTTCCCTTAATTTCTTCAAAAGTGAAGCATAATATGCTCCTGTAATTGTGGTGCACTTTGCCAGGAAATCTGTCATCACTACTCTTTCCTGGTCCCAGAAGACTGTGAGCATGACCTTGCCAGCGGAAGGCTGCACCCTAGCTTTCTTTGGAGGTGGTGAGTCCAAGTGCTTCCACTGCATTGATTTGGCTTTAGTCTCTGGATCATAGTGATGGACCCAGGTTTCATTCTGTGTAATCAGTCTTTTGAAAAACTTTGACTCATCTTCTTGGCACATCTCCGAATTCATCCTCGATCACCTGACGAGTTCTCGCTTCTGGTATGGTGTGAGGAACCTGAGCATCCATCTCGCAGACACCTTATGCATATGCAAATGGTCATGAATGATCGTTTCCACAGACCCTGTACTAATCTTTACATCTTGAGCTATTTGGCGAATAGTAATGCGCCGATCTTCCAAAATGGCAGCCTCAACTTGACGGACAGGTGCCTCATCAATGGCAGAAGGAGGGCGACAAGGTCTGGGAGCTGTTTCCACAGACTTCCAGCCATGTTTGAATTTACGATGCCAGCGTTTTACAAGGTTATATAATGGGGCACTATCACCATCAGTTTGTTTCATTTCATCAAAAGTCTCATGTGGTGTGCGTCCTTTCAAATACAAAAACCGGATCACTGCTCGACATTCAACAGGCTCCATTTCACACCTGATTCAGTTTTAACACCTGTAAAACAGAAACCACACTTCGTTCAGAGATGTAATTTGCCACATAACCCGTAGAGATATAAATCATTGCACATGCAAAATTTCAGCTGGATCAGACAATTGAAAGTTAGTCAGGGGCATTACTTGTTGCACACCTCCCGCAGATGTCCTTTAAAAAACGAGTGAAAAATTTAGAAAATATAAAAAATAATAAAAACAAACCGGGCATAACATTACAGCTTGCATGCAGATTATTTCAAAGGTAATCCGAAAGGCGGAATTAATTTTTTTTTAGAAAGGATTAAATCTGAATTTAAATCCAATTGAATATAATTAGTCCGGTTGGAAACTTTTCCGCGCAGATGAAATTATGGAAATTCTTTTTTACGGATAGTGCAATATTCCAATATTCCAGAGATAGGCGTATATATATATATATATATATATATATATATATATATATATATATATATAGTTTGTTTATTTTACAAACATTATTGGTTACATATGTGCATACATGTAATTCAGGGCTAATACTTTATCAGACCACAAAAAATAGATATTGAAACGAGAGTCAAAATTACATAAGTTTTTATAAGATTTTACGGTGTGTATTACGTTCTGGAATAAAGTGAGGTGTATGCTTTGTGAATCTGAGCAGTAATGGTTCTGGATGGAGGTGCGGTGAAGGAAAGGAGTAGGGTGAGGCAGGACGGAGGGAGGTACGATCTCACGTGGTTAAGCTGTCGCAGTGGAGAGGTGTTAGTGTTCTGTTAACTTGGCGGTTGTTTATTAATCTTAGTTTTCGATTTGATCCGAAGTTATATTATACTCTCATCGACGCGACTTCCCCATATTAGTTTTTTTTCTGGTGGCGACTTCATTTTCCTATTGAAAGCTTTGTTTGTTTATTATCTTTATTTATTCATTTATTTATTATTTATTTTTTATACTATTTATCGCAGAAATGATGACGACTTGAATATTCTGACACAAGCAGGAAATAATAGTTAAGTAGGTTTATTACGCCAACTGTTTCAAATGAGTGTGTGTTGTTTGTTTAACAGAGGCATTGTCAACATGGCTATACATCCCAGAGCCTAATACTAATGCAGGATTCAACCAAAACACCTATTAAGAGTTGAAAATCATGTTGCAATTTCCATCATATTGTAATAAGTCACCCTTTTACCGATATGTGTTATTATACTGAAGACCAGTTGGCTTAGAGAAAAACACAGTAAATTCATCTCGGCTCTTACATTGTTCCAGAGTGTCATCATCGATTAGTTTGATATACTTTATTTTCAATCATCGTTAATGTTTTTAGTTCTCTCCCACTGCAAGAACTTAGACACCAGGGTCAGAAAGTGGAATTGAGAAGTCACCGACCTCCAAGGGGACACTCTGGCCTGGAAAAAGTGTCTGGGCAGCTTCGACATCATTCGCCGATAAGGGGAATGCTGTCGGGGCTTCCCAGGCACTTTATTATTCATTAGCAATATAATTCATAAGTTTAAGTTAGTTAGCAATAAACTAACCCCTTCTCAAAAAAGAAACCAAGGGTAGACCTTCTAGAAATTTGCAGAATTAAATTCCTACAACAAAATCAACCTGGACTCGATCATTATAGGAATGGTCTAATCTCTGTTGAGTTTAGGGGGCGAGGATAAAACCCGTAGACTGTATGCTCACGTTGGCACATCGATTCCTATTAGATCATCGAAGTTAAGCAACGTTGAGCCTGGCCAGTGCTAAAATGAGGGACGTTGTTTTCTTTTCATATCCTATGTTTACTGCGCTTTCACACACCCCGTATAGTTACTATAAGCATTAGAAGTCAATTTCTAATAAGAAAAGCAATAATTATCTTTTCATTCACTAATTATCTCCGACTATCACTTTTTAAAATATCACCATTAACATATCTGTAATCATCTATTTCGTTTTGTACTCTATCGCAGTTGAATTAACAAAAAAAAAAAAAAAAAAAAAAAACGGTCAACACCTCATCTCATTAATACGGTATATTCTGGCGTATAAGGCGACCGTCAGATAAAATGAAGTACAAAATTGGAGAAGATGTTAATAAATTTATCATAGCTCAGTTGTATAAGACGACTGTTAAATCACGAAACATGTTTGTTTAGCCTAGGCTAGAGATCGCAACACCCGGTATTTTATGTAATATTGTTTTTTTAAAGATGATTTTTTAATTTTAAGGGTCGTCTTATACGCCGAAATATACGGTATTTATTCATATACATTTGTAGTAATTTAGAGATTTCTACAGGAATCATTTCCAGTTCCTTTCTCTGTTCTGTTGTAATCTAAGTTTCAATAGAGTTTGATGTTTTGGTGATTCTGCTCTCCACTGTTCCCTTATTTCATTCTCCAGATAATCAGACCTTTATCCCTTCCATTAGGTGGGCGCATATGATTCGAACACAAAAAAATAGATAAAATAACATAAGCGTTGTCTGGGATCATTTAACTAACGAGCTATACGTTAAAAAAAAAAAAAAAGAAAGTTGTATCAATAACTTATCTCTTAAGCTTTACGATAGAACCTTGATTACGGTTTTATTAACAATATAACCATGGGTGCTTGCTGCATCAGACACAAAATTAAGATAATCATTTTACAGCATTTTTTTTGTAGTAATCTGTTTTTTAGGGCGGCCGATATTGCTAAACATGTGATTATTTTATCCTCGGAGGTTGTCACGACTAATACCACAAAGATCGTTCTCTCTCTCTCTCTCTCTCTCTCTCTCTCTCTCTCTCTCTCTCTATATATATATATATATATATATATATATATATATATATATATATATATATATATATATATAGTGCCGGCAAAAAGAACTTGTAATTTTTTCAAAAACTGCAAATTTAAGCTAAATTTAATGTAACTGTTTAAACAACATATACGTGATTTTATTCGCCTTTTATTCCTCTATAATTTTACCTGTTCATAGTTTGTTTAAATAGTTACATATAATTTAGCTTAAAGTGCAGACTTTCTTTTTGCTGCGTATATATATATATATATATATATATATATATATATATATATATATATATATATATATAATGGTTGTATCGATATGTTTCCTAGATGTGACTATTAAAGATTGCTCAATGCAGGACAGAGCTGGTATATAGCCTGTTTATTATACAAACATTATTGGTTACATATGTGCATAATACATGATTCAGTAGAATCCCAATTCAAACCTCATCAGATCAAAAAAAAAAAATATCGTTTCTCTTTTTGGTCTGATAAGGTGTTATCCTTGAATTGGGATTTCACTGAAATATATATGCGCATGTGTAATCAATAATGCTTGTATAATAAACAGACAATATATATATATTTGTGTTTATATCTGTGTGTGTGTGAGTTCGTTTACAAGGGACTCGAAACCGGCTGGCCGATTCTTATGAAATTCTACATGTGTCTAGCAGTGTTCTTAGATATGTTCTATATCAAAATGTCCTCGATATGCATTGATAATCGAAAACGTACGATGAAAGAAGGAACGTGTAATGTTAGCCAAAGTTAACATATTATAACATTCTATCATCACAAGTACAATTGAAAAGTGTTATTACCACACAGGCCGAAAGGTCCGACATATAAACTCCACGTTATGTTCTTTGATATGACAGAAGCGCGTTCAAAATGAATGTTTCTGTTAAGCACAATTAGAGCATGATACTTTAGTTTTGCATTTAAAACTTTAATTCAAGCCGTTATGAATATATGTTGTTTTATTTTATAAAATCAACAGTAGGTTCTCTTCAGTGCAATGTAAACTACAGCGTATTGTGAACTAATCACGGCATGAGGGCATGTAAAACTTCCTCACGGTACACGGCGATGGATCATTAAATAGGGGAGGCAATCAATCGATTTGATTGAAAAATGTACGATTCCACCGATTTCGATGACAATAAAAATATGGCAGTGTGAAACAATTGTTGATCCTCATTAAATCCCGAGCAACGTCGGGTTTCCCGGCTAGTATATATATTTATATGTGTATGTCATAATTTATGGAGACAATATATACCTTTTTGATATATATCCCTTAATAAGACTGCTAAGAATGTTCAAATTACGTGCTTACTGAGTAAGAACAACAACAACAACAACAATAATAACAATAACAATAACAATAACAACAATAATAATAACTTGGCCTTCGGGACAAGATCAAAGTGTAGTATCTGTTCTTCGGATGCTGCACTTCAATTTCTTGTTCTTTGTCAGTGGAGGAGAAATCCTTCACGACTGAGACAATTTTTATTTTTGTTCCTTTTCTCCACGTTAAAAAACGACCCTGGTGTCTAACTCTGTCCTGTGGGGAGGCATTGTAAACAACAACAACAACAACAACAACAACAATAATAATAATAATAATAATAATAATAATAATAATAATAATAATAATAATACGTTTAATCCACCCTTTACTCATCCATTTTTCCAAAGGTAAAATTGACGATGCCTGTACAATACTTTAAAGAAGTGTGTTTCTTGGCTTGTTCGTATCGAATTAAAGCCAAGAAAGTATGTTTACGCAAAAATATGATTTAAGTTATAAAAGTTAAACTGTCTTGTCTATGAAAAATGTAGAATATCGGTACAAATGGACGAATGAGAAAAATCCCTCTCGACTTCGACAAGGTATTCAACATATATTTGTATTCAAGAAAGGATTGAAATATATTGATTGATTAAGAAACCTTACTTGTACGAGCCGAAAGTTGAATTCACTAACATGAACCGTATTTTCGAATTTTATCTCACACGATAAAAAAATAATTAGTCAGTTTAATGTAAAACTTTAATTAACCTCTTGCGATTCTAACTTTATTTATTTATTATTCATTTATTTGTGTGTGTGTGTCTCATGACTTTCTAAGGGCGTGGTTCCGCATGATAGTTTGCTAATGGCGGCTCTATTTTAATTTTGTCATTTCATTATCCGGAGATGAGAAGGTTAACGTGAGTTCTGTCTGTTGATGACTTTTTTTATGACATTTTTTTAATTGTTTTATTTTTATTTTGGTTTCTGGGTTGTAATTCTAGAATAATGCATGTTGCGAAGAAATGCAGTCATCATTAATTGTGTCATTGAAAAAATATAAAAGATTTTAGTAAAGGCTGACGTTTTGCTATTAGACTTTAAATATTACTACTACTACTACTACTACTACTACTACTACTACTATGAATAATAATAATAATAATAATAATAATAATAATAAAAATAATAATAATAATAATAATAATAATAATAATAATAATCATAATAATAATTTATATATATATAATATGAGTTAAATCACAGATTTGATAATCAAATAAATTATGGTCTTGTTAAATATTATAATGAGATAATATTTAAAGACGATACCAGCCAAAAATATAAAGCCCAATATATAGAAATAGAGCAAAATATATAACCCTAACGTTAAGACGAGCATACTCAGGGATTTTTTTCAAATAGTTTAACATTTGTTTATATACACAATTTAATTTACAGCAAATATTAAATAAAAAACTTGATAAAGATATCTTACTCTATCATCTCGAACCTAGCACAAACAATAATAACCTCAGATAATTTTAAAATAAAAAAGCCCAAGCCCCTCCCCATTTCTATTATCTATACAAAAGTATAATTGCCAAAACAAACAACTTTTCCATTTAAATTGGATACACAAAAGTGTTATATATTCATACACAGTAACTAAATTTCCAATAAAAGCAACAAATATAATTGACATAATCCCCAATAATTCCAATCTAATATTCAACTCACAGAAGTCACCATATTAGAGAAGTTAGATAAACACCACGACAATGTGTCCATGGATAACACGCTACCTACCACCCAGGTTATGCATGAAACTACTTATGAAAATAATACAGATTAGAATATGCTTGCTTCTTCGATAAACGTCAAACTTTATCCAGAATAGAGATCTAAATTATAAAATCATTAAAAAAAAACTACTCTTAAAACCCATACATATATCGGCGCAACGGCAAATCTAATAAAACTAAAAATCCCCAATCATATAAGTTCCTTTAAAAATGAAAACACAAATAACAATAAAGGCACTTCTCTAACAACTTTAATTAAAAATCGCTCACGTAAGAAAATTCCATATTCGTTAAAATGGCATGTATTGAAAAAAATCTAAGTCTTGCATCTCAAGATCTAAACTCTGTAATTCAGAAGCTGTTAAAATAATTACTTTTCCTAAAGTTACAATAAACACTAAAAATGAACTAGTTTCATTATACAAGCACAGGGAAATTTTCAAATACAGCCAGTTTGTAATAACTTAACTAACCTCATATAAATTCATAATAATAATATATATGTATGTGTATACATATCTATGTATAAATATTATATATGTGTGAGCAGGCATCCCTCTGCCTGTTCTACAAGTATTTTAATGGTGAATGCTCTGACGAACTGCCGATACTTGTGCCCCCACGACGTAGACACCCTCGACAAACCCGACAGGCAGCTAAATCCCACCCCACACAGTAGAGATCCCTAGATGTAGAAGATCTTTCTACTCCAGTAGTTTCTTCCCCAGAACCGCTAGACTCTGGAATTCCATTCCAGGTCCCTGCTTCCCCAACTGTACTGACATGCAGAAGTTCTAATGTAACGTGAACCGACATCTTGCTGCCCAAATAACAACATAGTGACCCAGTAGTTTCTGCCCCTGATAGTAGCCCCCTACACTACAGTGGCAATGTGCATTGTTTGGGGGTTAAAATGTAAAAAAAAAGATTGTGCTACCATACTCAAATTGAGTGAATTCCTGTGAATAATGCACTATTCTATATATAATAATTATCCTTTTAATTCTATCTTTAACTCTATACTAATATGAAATTCTATATATTTTACGCTAAACTCGTTAAGCCTGAATATATAATAATGTTTACTTTGATACTCACTTTAAACCAACAATTATTATAACCTATTTATTTATAAATTTTTATTAATTAATAATGTATCCATATTTAATAAATGATAACCGGATTAAACTGTCCTGGCCTGTATCATGCAACGATTTTTCCCCAGTATATTAAATTACTTTAATAGGTTCTCGTATATATTAGCTCACAATACTAAGAAACTAAATATCATCTTTTATTAATATCATTTTGATTCATTATTAATTTGCTTCAGATTACATTACATTTGTTTATTCAATTCGTAATCTGGTTTATTCATTTTATCATTGTTTCGATCTACATAATTTATATTTAAAGTTGTATAATAAAAATGTTGATATGATCATTGATTTGATCATCAAAATTTGATTTAAGTTGTGTATTTAATCAGTTCTTACATATGTCTATTGATAGGATAATGTACCTTTCTTTAACCTAGAATCTTAGTTTTTAATTTTTTTTTATATTTATGAGTATGTGTATCTTTATATGAGTATAGATATGTATATGAACAGCTTGCCAAGATCTTTAGAAAGTTATTTCAAACCTCGTAAAACAGTTGAGAACCAGACATGACCCCCAAATGCCAGTTTTTCAATGTTGACCTTTTATCAACCCTTTTTTTTTCGTATGAACACCGATAAAAATCTTTTGTACGTGTCTGAATACCCTATATACAAAGTTTCAAGTCTCTGGATAAAAAAATTGGCTGAAGAGAGCTTAATATGGGTATCTAAAACAGTCCTAATTATCGGGGTTGAAACCGACGGTACTAATGACATGTCTCATCTAAATCTTTCTGTAGACAAAATATAAATAATACGCTCTTTTTTATGGATTTTCCTTATAATTGAGCACTCTCTATATTTCTTTTTCCAAAAAAACTTATTATATATATATATCTCTATATATATGTGTGTGTGTGTGTGTGTGTGTGTGTGTGTGTGTGTGTGTGTGTGTGTGTGCAAATAATCCTGTTCAACCATATATGAATATCAACAAGTTTAGGAGAACGTTCGTATGACGAGTAATATATAAAAAGTCATGAATAAAAAGAAATAAAATTAATGGAAATACATCTACGACGAAATAGGCAAAAAAAAAAGTATGACGCAAATAAACAGAGAGTATCGAATAAGGGATGTTTTTTTTAGAATAACAATGGATATCGTGTACAAACATCAAGGAAATGTCGAGTGATGCAAAAATCATGAGAAGGGATCAAAATAATCGTTCAAGTACAGTAAATGAAAAAAAATTAAAGTGGGTAAATAAACAAATTTTTAAAAATAAAATAATGAAAAAATCATGATGATAATCCCAGTCAAATATAAAAAATAAAATAAAAATGGAAAAATACAAAAAATTGATAATAACATCCAAATAACCCCCCCTCCGCCAAAAAAATGCTTACTCAAAATAATAGATAATATATATAAATTAATAGCGGCACAGACTATGGGATAGCAGAACAAAGTTAACTCCTAATTGAATCAATTTTATTAATTTACTAACTGTTCAGCCTGGCTTTGCTCGGGCCCTATGTACTGTTCATAATTTTATGTGCATATACATATATATTAGTTTGACTAATGCCCAGGTGACCTACATCTAAAATTTCAAGTGTGTACACCAAAATTGGCGGAGGAGTTTGATAGAGTCTGCAAAGTTCAACTCTTTAAACTTTGACATCTTGGCAGCCAAGTTTTGGCCTAAAAACTGATTAAAAAGCTTGCTGAATGTCTGACTACCATTTATGTAAAATTTCAAATGTTTAGACCCAAAATTGGCTGAATAGTTTGCTAGAGACTGTAAAAGTAATATCTTTTGAACTTTGCAGCAAAATCTTGGCCAATAACCGATTAAAAAGCTTGTCTGAATACACATTATGTAAAATTTCAAATGTTTAGACCAAAAATTGGCTGAGTATTTTGGTAGAGATCAAGAGGTCGAATACTTTTTTAAGTTTGACCATATTTTGACCCGCTAATTTATTGTTTTGGGCTCAAATCAAATTAAAAAGTTTGATCCATGTCCAACTGACCTACATCTCAACTTTCGAAGTGTTTAGACCAGAAATTGGCGGAGGAGTTTGGTAGAGTTTTCAAAAGACAAATCGTTGAATTTTGACACCTTTACAGGCAAATTACTGACCGAAAACAGATTAAAAAGATTTTTTTTCAAATCTCAATATCCTTTATGTAAAATCCCGAGTTTTTAAACTGAAAATTGACGGAGTAGTTTGGTAGGGAAATGTGCACGCACAGACACACACACAGACAATTTCACTTTTATAGATATATAGATGTAACACTATTTAAGTGGGTATGAAATCTTGGATTCCCTCGTCGAAACAGCTGATCGTGCTCAAAATATGAGGTACTAGAGACGTGCAATAAGTAATGCCCCTGCCCCACTTCCAGTTATCTGATCCAGCTGAAATTTTGCAGGTACAATGATGTATATCTCTACAGATTATATGGCAAATTACAGCTATGAACTAATTGTGGTTTCTGTTTTACAGGTGTTTGCACTGAGTCATGTGTGAAATAGAGCCTGTTGAATGTCGAGCAGTGATCCAGTTTATGTTTTTGAAAGAACGCACACTGCAGGCGACTTTTGACGAAATGAAAGAAACTTATGGTGATAATGCTCCATCATATGACCTTGTAAAACGCTGGCATCGTAAATTTAAACATGGCCAAAAGTCTGTGGAAACAGCTCCAAGACTTGGTCGCCCCCCCCTTCTGCCATTGATGAGGCATCTGTCCGTCAAGTTGAGGGTGCCATTTTGGAAGATTGACGCATCACTATTCGCCAAATAGCCCAAGATGTCAATATTAGTGCAGCGTCTGTGGAAACGATCATCCATTACCATTTGCATATGCATAAGGTGTCTGCCAGATGGATTCCCAGGTTGCTTACACCATTCCAAAAGCGAGAACACGTCGAGTACTCGAGGATGAATTTGGAGATGTGCCAAGAAGATGAGTCAAAGTTTTTCAAAAGACTTAATACATAGGGTAGAAACCTGGGTCCATCTCTATGATCCAGAGACCAAAGCCCAGTCAATGCAGTAGAAGTACTTGGACTCACCACCTCAAAAGAAAGCAAGAGTGCAGCCCTCCGCTTGCAAGGTCATGCTCACAGTCTTCTGGTCTTCTGGGACCAGGACGGAGTAGTGATGACAGATATCCTGGCAAAGGGTACCTCAATTACAGGAGCATATTATGCTTCACTTTTGAAGAAATTAAGAGAAGCTATCAAAATCCAGAGGCGGAGCAAGATCAGCAAAGGTACCCTCCTTCTGCGGGACAACACTCCGGTTCACAACTCGCATGTCACCACATCAGAAGCCCGGGCGTGTGGTTATGAAATTCTTCCCAATCCTCTCTACTCTCCTGACCATGCACTCTCTGACTTTTACCTCTTCCCAGCCATGAAGTTGTTTTTGAAAGGAAAGCGTTTCCCAGATGATGCAGCCTTGATTTCTGAAGTCACGTCGTGATTGGAGGACCAACCCGGGGTGTTCTACAAAAACGGTCTCCAGAGCTGCATCAAACGATGGGAGAAATGCATAACTATGGGTGGTTCCTATGTAGAGAAAGACTGATAACTGTGCCAAGTTTCGTTGCTCTACTGCTATGGGAAGTGGATCAGGGGCATTACTTATTGCACACCTCTCGTACTTGTATTTTCACATCGAAAAACCTAATATTTGATTTATGATACAGCAAACACAATGTGACCAAAACGTTAAAGGCACGAAACATGTTTTACATGTGACTCTTCGAATAAATTATTTGTTATTTTACATACTCTGCTGTCCGTAACTGTAAACAAATTTTTACAAACTATTTGGCTTTAACATTATAATTTTATTTTTGCGTTGAATATATTTCTAGTGATTGAATATCGAAGCGATTTAAGCGAACGCTAAAAAGCAAATGACTCTAATTGCTATCATCGTTCTTTCTCCATTTTGCTTGAAGTAACTCTCTTTTTCAATTTCAATAGCAAGTGGGTTTTCAGAACAACGTATAACTCAAACGATTTTCATTGGTTAAATATACTTTGAGTTAATACGTTTCTGTGAAAACTTGCTTGCTTTAAGAATTGAAAAAGAGAGCAAATACAAACTGACTGGAGAAAGAAAGAGGGTAGTAATTGGAGTAATTTTACTTCGTAATCGAATATTTAACATAGTTATTCTGATATTATTAAGCAATGTCGATTATTTTATTAATCTAAATCATGATTTTTACACATTGATTTGTTTAAACAAATTAGAAATGCAGTCAGTTTCCGTTCATGCGTATACATTTTAATTTCGTTTCTTTTGACATTTTTATATTAAAATAATCTCTGTAATAAAGTGAAGCACAAAAATATACGCTTTGGAAGGATTAAGTAATCAAAGTTAACACAGCTAAAGCAAACGATAGAGCAGAGATAAACAAGTAAGGTATTTAACAAATAGCGACGTTAACGATTCATACTCTATCGTTATTTTCATGGCAGATGTTCGACAGAACTAGGATATATACTCACCCATTTTCGAAACATTCGCAACAAAACCTTTTCTAGCTACAACTATTGTCTATAATTTCCCTTTCTCCTGCTGTGTACTTAGAACCAAGTGAAACTTCAATGCGAAAATATTACTTTATGGAACTTCACTTTTGGGAAACAAGGTACTACGGCTTGCTTGCCAGTTGACTATTACATTGCCGTTTAAGAGTCCAATGTACAAAAATGCTTTATCAAACCATCTGCTTACATAATGAATACCCAATCAGTTACAGCCATGGTTAACTATTCCTTCGATATTTAACTCTTGCGATATTAAACCGAAAATCCTAATACTCGTGTCAACTTTCGGCCTTGATAAGTGGTGACTTGTTTGTAAAAAGCAAGAAAAACATTAAATTTGCAATAAAAAATACTAAGTGCACCACAGGTTATCGTAGTTGGTGCCGTTGCCGTAATCTTGTATACGATAACCAAAGAATCATTTGAACATTATTGACTGAGTTTTTAATTAAAATAATTTTTTTTATTTGAATGATATTTTCATCAGATTTAAAAAAAAAAGATAACAAAAAGATGAAGCTTTGTTTGCAAAAAACAACAGAGAAAAATATTTGTTCATAAACGACTAGCAGGATGACCCAAGGTAGCCTGGGATTGAATGCGGACCAACAAATGTTCCACCTCCATACTTTTATTGTCATCGAAATCGGTGAAATCGGCCATATTTCAATCAAATCGATTGATTGCCTGCTCATGTTATGAGTCTCCTCCCCCCAGGCAGTGTACCGGAAGGAAACTTCACATGAGTTCCCGCAGTGTTTTAGTCCACAATACATGGCATTCTACATTACACTGTAAGGGATCTACTGTTTATTTCATAAAAAATTTCTGTGAATAATGGCTAAACTTAGAGTTTAAAATGCAAATGTCAAGTATCATGGTTCAATTGTGCTTTGAACAAAAACACTCATTTGAAACGCACCACTGTTTTATCAAAGTATCTACTGTTGATTTTATAAAATTATTTTTATATACTCACTTGAATTAAATGAAAACGTATGAAAATCAAGTATGATGGTTTAATAGTGCTCTCAAACCATTTATTTCGCTCCTGCCGTATAAAAGAATCTACTGCCCATTTTAAAAGGTGACCCTCTCTGCTTATGCAATGATAAAACTTCTTAGATACACTTGTGGTGTTAGTTTGCATAAAAGTGTTAACTTTCGCCAAAATCGGACTGTTGCTTCTTTAATCGGATTTTTGATTTTCGATACTTATCGGGGGCTACGTAAGAACACTTCCAGACACACCATGCACCTTCGTGTGAATTAAAATAAAAAACGACCCAGCCGTTTCCGAGTTCATGGGGAACGAATTTACACACACACTGACAAAGTTCCTTTTATATAAATAGTAGAGATTACATCTTTTAAATGGTTTTGATTTTCAGTCTGTTAGCATTTTTTTCTTGTGGTGGTATCTACTAGCAAACGTTTACATCAAGAAAGCTGAAACGCTCTAGGGATTCAAGGAGGCCAGCAGAAATGATGTTGGAGAATTCGATAGTAATCAAGTCATCCGTTAATTCGTCATGGATATTGTTTTGAAAAACGCTCGAAATACAGGCGCTGAAAAATGAAGGCGGGTATTTTACTGAATTTCGAGATTAAGACAAATGGAAGATGGGAGGATCTCAGATGAGACTCAGCTATAGATTAGTAATGTTCATGCAAGTTTTAAACAATAACAAAAAAAATGACCAACGAGGCTTGTAAACTCTTTGTTGGCATCGTGTATGAGGGTAGTTGTACTAGAGATAACTGAGTAATGGGAGAATTCCAAATGAGATGCAGCAATACAGGATGTCTTGAAAAAACTGAAAATGTACTCACACTTCGAAGAACGATAAAACTTATTTAGTATATGCAGTGAAATGGAATAGCTTTGAATACAGAATAGAAATATAATCGAAGAATCATGTTCGCAAATGTTCCCATTGCTGACCATTATTGTCTAGACAACGCGGATAACAGTTAAAGTGCTAGTTCATTTTTGAGACCTTCTGCACATTAGCACTGTTCAGGGCAAGTTGTCGAAAAAAAATCTAGAAGACTTGCACAATATCAGCTTCGTGTAAGCGGGAAGGTTTATCAAAGATCTGAGTAAAATTATATACAACTGAAAATCGTGACAAAATCTTCTGTTATAATTGTAACATAATGCATATAAGTGCGTGGGAAAATATTAAGTGAATGCAGCTTACTATTCCCAAAAGAATATGAAAAGGACACGAACATCTTGGGAATGTAGTACACTGGGAACTATGCAAACAATTGCATCTTGAACACTAAGACAAGTGGTACAAACACAAATCGGTAGCAGTACTTGAAAACGAAAATCATATAACATGGAGGTGCAAACGGATACACCTAAACATACCAGGAGATCGAATGTTGTAGTAATTAACAAAATGAAAAATTCTGTCAGATCGTATACTTTGCCGTCCCAGCAGACCACATCAAAGTGACGGAGAAGCGAAACCAAAACACAGAACTGGTCAGAAATCTAAAAGGGATATGGAACCAGATGAAAGTCAAAATAACACCTAAAATTGCAGGAGCACCAGAAAAAATCTCGGAAAACTTCGAAAAAACAATGGGAGAAATTTGAATCAGGAAAAGTCAGGGAAGATAAACTGATCGCAATAATGAAAACAACATAAATCTTAAGAAAAACCCTAGAATGTGGAAATCACCAACGTGATCTACGAACACTAACCATCAACTTAAATAGAAAAAAAAAAATAGCATACGCTCACAGAACAAAGAAAACTGGAAAAAGAAAGAAAAAAGAGAGAAAAAGCGCAAAATGTTAACTACATCCACTGCAAAAGTAAAAATGTAGTGTCGGCAAAGAATGCCACTACATCCTACCGACAAATGTCAATTAAGATGGAAAAACTGAGATCCTAAAGCACCAACCATAAACTAACCGGTAAAGTGCAAATACTACTGGGACCCTGGAGTGGTTTATTTTTATTACAAATTCCAGTACCGGCGAATAATCATTACCAGCAAAAAAAAATAATAAGTAAGCGGCTGTTGCAGAAATGCAAATTCATTAGCAAAAATTGCCGAAAGCGGTAAAGAGTACTAAAAATCTGGGAAGTCTTGTTGCCACCTAGACTCTAGGGAATATCACCGGTTGTTGGCAGGGATGATTTCCTGCGTGAAAGCTTCTGGTGAGCAAATGAAAATAATGACAACAATAACCATAATCATAATGCTGCTTATGCTGCTACTAATAATAAACATTATAGCCACAATAAGATTAGTACGAAGAAGAAGGAAATGAAGACGAAAAAGAGGAGGGAGAAAAAGAAAAAAATAAATGACGAAGACGGTTATTGGGGAATACCTTAAACGTGCATATTTTGTATTGGAAAATTTAATGAAACCGTTTCCCTCTTCCTCTTGTTGTTGTTGTTATTGTTGTTGTTGTTCTTCTTCTTCTTCTTATTATTATTATTATAAGTATTATTATTATTATTATTATTATTATTATTATTATTATTATGATGATGATGATGATGATGATGATGTGCTTCAGAGAAGAGATGTTGCTGCGGATATGTGAAAAGTTTTCTGGGTCAGTTGCGCACTTTGCAGCATATAGTTGATTGGCCCAGGGAGTGCATCGTAGAAGACACGACTGCTCTGGGATGAGAATATTCTAGGAGGTTTGTAGCAAGTTTGGGGAAAAGTGTGCTGGGTAGTGGTTTGAGGAGATAACTTATAAAGTGAGAACGAGTTATTGTGGCAAAGTAGAGGTGGATTAAAAGTGTCATGGAAACCAAGCAACTAGAACATAATCGAGCATATTTTATAACCACTGAGAAGGTTTTAAAGAGTTGGTAAATCGTAGAGTTTCAGTGCTCTGAAACAAGAATGTGATAGAGGAGAACGAAAAGAATGGCCATTATGCGTTTTTAGCCTTGGAGATATGACGTATGCACAGGGTTTAAATCAAAATAATCCGGGAGGTAGCTGGTACGCTACGTGTTGTATTACGTCGTCTGGAAGGACATTTGAAAAACTACAAATCCTCAATGTGTTATGCGACCTTCGGACCCCTGCTATTGTAGGCACCACCAATATCCCTAGGAAGACCTTAGATCTTTAAAGCTCCTGGTTTGGAGCTGGAATTGAGCGAAAGTCTTCTGACAATGAATTCAATCTCGTTCAGAGAGAGGTTTTGAAACGAAATCAGAATAATACATATTATTATCGTTATTAATATTTAAAAGTTTAAACACAGATCAACATACAATATATCTCTTTGAGAACAACATATGGTGTTCCTTGCAGTCTGGGTGATAACAATCTCTCCAGATTTCTAGTACTCTTTATCTCTTACAATAACATTTGCAAATTAGTTATCGCAATAGCCGTTTACCATTGATTTCTCGTTGGAAACGACTATTGGTCTTCACTGAAATTTGGGTGGCATTAAACTTCCCTAATGTCCCAGTCCTCTTCTAACTAATCCAGTGAAGGTCTGGCTAGTGTGTTCTCACCTCAGTCTTTCCATCCTCCTTGACACTACTCGATTATTTGGCGTGTCGTCAGTTCATGCCGACACTACAATTTTTTAGGAGTGATAACTAACAATTAAATAGAGTCAGTTTTCATTATTTTATGTTTTTTTTGTGTGTGATTTACACCTGTAGCCGTTTTTATAGATCCGACTTATGTGCATTAGGCGCCACATTCAAGAGTTTTCCTGTGTATTTCAACTGTTATCCATTGTATCTTCTCAGCCATCTATTTGATTCCAATCTTTCCCATTCTTTATTCAAAGTTGTTCGGCATTGTTCCCACTGCTCTTACTATTAGTTGTGTTACCTTGACTTTCTTCATCTTCGATATACCTTTGAGTTCTTGAGACGGTTCCGTGTAGCTGCGCTGTTTCTCTGTCTCCTTGGTCTTCACTCCATAGTCTGCCGGAACGGCGAAGTCTACAATCTGACAGGACTTTTCCTATTTGGTAACGTTTATTACATGTGGACTTTTTGCTTAGATGGGTTTGTCCGTTTGTCTATCCATGTTCCATAAGATTCCAATCTCTCTCATTCTATTTAAAAAGTTTTTCAGAAATGTTCCTCGTGCTCTTATTATTATTAGAGTCATCCTGACTTTCTTCATCTTTCAGATCTCTTTAAGCTGTCTAGCATCATTTTTCTGTCTCCTTGATATTCACCCTTTGTTTTGCCGGACTGCAAAATCTACGATCTGACAGGACTTTTTCTTCTTGTTAATGCTTCTTGCTTGGATGTGTTTATTTGCTTCTATATCCATGTCCCATAGGATTTTGTGATTTTTGTTTTCAATTATTGCTGCCGGTTTGTATTTTTGTTTTCAGCCATCCCTCTGATTGTAATCTTACCCAATCCCTTTTTTTTATTAATGTTTTTGGTATTGTTCCTTGTCTTCTTGCTTTTAGTGGCGTTATCTTTACTTTCTTCATCATCCAGATACCCATTTGAGCTCTCTGACCAGTTCCATGTATTTTCTCCGCTTCTGCCTCTTTTTGATCTGAACTCTGTGGTCTGCTAGAGGACAAAATTTACAACCTGGCAGGACTCTTAATTCCTGTAAACTATTACGACATCCGTTTATCTTGCTTGGATGGGTTTATTCTTTTGTATACCCATATCCCATAGGATCTTCTGACTTTCATTTTCCAGTACTGCTGCCGGGTTGCGCTTGTAACATTTGTCTGTGTATTAACGATAAATTGTTTGCATAATTGTCAATGTACTGCCCTGCCCACTTGATCATATCTGTTTTTATATATATATTTTTTAGCTAGTTTATCGTATTTGCTTATTATGTAGTTATTTGTTTCGTTTATTTGTCCACAGAATCTGTATTTACCGTTTTCCTGTGTTTTGTCGATACGCGCATTTATGGAGTTTCTTCTGATCGAGTTATATTACGCGGATGTTATTAATGGTTCTGCTTCTCAGTTCAGATTTCTTTTTGTAGCCATATTTAAATGTTTTTGTCCCTCTCATCTTTTGTCATCTTTATTGCTGGTTCTCTTCCCATTTTTCTTTTCTTATCTCACACCCTGTTTCTCTTTTTTTTCTGTCTTGCTCGTTTATTATTTTTGTTTATTATTATTCGTGTTCGTTATTATTATTGGCTCACAAGGAGCTTTCACACAGGTCATCAAAAAATCTCATGTATGTGGTGTTCCCTGGAAGCTGAGTGACAACAAGTCTCCCCAGATTTTCCATTACTCTCCATCTCTTTCGATGACAGTTGCAAATAAATTTGCATTATCGCAACAACTGCTTGCCATTGATTTCTCTTTGGCAGTGGCCGTTGGTCTTTACTGGAATTTTAGTGGCAATAAGCCCCCGCCCCCAAGATCCCAGTTCTCTTCGCGCTTATATAGTGATGGTCTGTTCAGTGCTCACTCCTCGGTCTTTCCTTCCTCCTGGACCACTTGGCTATTCGGTCTCTCTTTTTGGGGAAGGAGGGGATGGGGTTATTATTATTATTATTATTATTATTATTATTATTATTATTATTAGAAAAAAAACTCGATAAACCGCACCCTTACGTAATCCAATTTATCAGATATCCATTACTAACTATTACTACGACATTATCAGATTGATTACTGTACACGAAATAACCCTTATCCTTGAGTGGGCTCAATGCCTTGATAAGTGTAGGCTCCCATGTAAAAAAAAAGTAAATGTGACGAGAAACAAAAGATACAGAATGTAACGACGAAAAAGAACAAAACAAAAGAAAGAAAACAATTAAAAAAAAATAAAAGGAAATAATGACAAATAAATTCAAAATGAAAAAAAAAGAAGGCTGAAAAATGTCAGCAAAAAACTGAAGGCCTACGAAATGAGAAATAAGAACGGCGAAGAATAAGAACGCACACGCACGAAAAAAAAATAGACGGGAGAAGACTGGAGACAAAGAAGGTGGCGCAAAATAAAGAAAAGGAAGCTGTGGAACAGAACGCCGAATGAGAGAAAGCTGAAAAGAAAAAAAAAGAGAAAAGATTAAAAAAAAAAAGAACAAAAACACGTGGCACAAATGGCTTCCTCAATGCAATCAAAAATAATTAACTCATGTGTATAGAAATGTTACGAAACATGTTAGCCGCTCAGGTCGTTGACTTAAGAGCGGGGGAGGTGAGAAGGGGAGAGCAAATAATTTAACCTATATATACATTCATGATGAAACCAGTAAACAACGTATACGCTAGGAGGCGAGTTGTGAGAAATATCTACCTATCGATGCGTGGGTTAAGCTACGACCTTCATCTCGAAGGCCTGTTCACTAAACAGCGACGTCATGTACGAGGTATGAGCAAGTAAGATTTGTCGAACACGAAACATCGAAAATGATTACGAACTTTGTACAGAAGCACCCGGGAACGTTAAAAAAAATGCATTTCAAAAGAAAAAAATAATAATAATAGGCACGATTTATATCTAAAGTAAACTTTCTTCAATATTAATAAAAAAAAAAAAAACTATTAAATAAAGGAATCTTCTTTTTTTTTCTGCGTAATGTTTCGTGGCTTTTAAAAGCAAAGATTTGTTCATCATATTGATTAGTAACAAGAGACAACAATTATCTTTACATATTTATTCAAGGAAACACTTACAAAGTAAAGCAATACCATTTATGTGCGTGTGTGCATATATATATATATATATATATATATATATATATATATATATATATATATATATATATATATAAGCCTGACGAATCCTATAGTTGGATGAAACGCAAAATATTCAGTGTAGCTTAATCGCCATATATATTTTATAAATTACTATATATATATATATATATATATATATATATATATAAATATATATATATATGATGAAAATAATGGAAATAGTATTCCGACAAAATAGAGAAAATAAAAAAGGAACAAACCGTATTATGTGTTCACCAACGTTTCGTCTTTATAAATAAAGACGAAACGTTGGTGAACACATAATACGGTTTGTTCCTTTTTTATTTTCTATATATATATATATATAGTCATCCGCATACATTACTGTTTCGGTGTTTCACAGCTCATCAGTGGAGGGGTTCGGTTCCCATATATATATATATATATATATATATATATATATATATATATATATATATATATATATACTAGACTACCCATGACCCGTTGGGTCAGTATGTTATATTAGCTATGGAATTAATGTATGAGCGTGAAACTTGTGCAAAGAGCAAACAGTTAATAAAACATGTTAAAACACCTTGAAAAAGAGTTAAAAACATATTAAATCTGAAAAGGAAACACTAGATAAGTGGATAGTCCTTAATCCGCGGAGTTTTGAAGAAATACTTTCCTTCTCATCAGAGGGTAGGAATTAGCAAAATGCGGGATCGTTTTTTTCATACAAAAGTATTTGATGAAACAACAAGTAAGTCAAAGATCTTACTTGATACCAAACAATGAAGCAGAGGGAATATGGTGAAGAAAAAGGTGATTACACGTGAATGGATAGTCTGGTAAAAGATAAATAAGTTATTTAGCTTTTACCAGACTATCCATTCACGTGTAATCACCTTTTTTCTTCACTATATTACCTCTGCTTCATTGTTTGTTATCAAGTAAGATCTTTGACTTATTTGTTGTTTCATTAAATACTTTTGTTATGAGTTTTCGTTCACTTCAATATTGTCTACGATAAAAATATAATTATATTTCTAGATTCACAAACACTCGCACACACACACATATATATATATAATATAATATATATAATGTAAATATATATATGTAAATATATATATGTAAAAATATATATATATAATGTAAATCATATATATATTATATATAATATATATAATATATATATATATATATATATATATATATATATAATGCTCCTAATCTTGAGTTGAGCATATTGAGAAGTGATACACGAATTACCATTAGCGTATTAAGCGATGCTCTAGGTATTTCGGACGATGTCAAAACATAGTTAATTCACAGCAGCCGCCAATTATCCTAATGGTTAGGCGCCTTGACTATCGTACAGGCGGTCGGGTTTCAATCCCGGCTTGACGTAATTGCCTGTCTAGCCGCACTGATGAAACAGCGAAACTGTATTGTATGTGGATGACTATCTTGCCTTGAAAGTCGAGCTGCATATTTGTTCCATTTCTTTTTTGCGCACATTTTATCTCTCTTTTAATAATATATTGGAATTCTTTCTCATATCTTTGTACCTATTTGTGAAGTATTCCACGGATTTTTGCCTTTTATATTACTTTTGATAATCTTCCAAGTACGCGGTTCCCTTGAATTTTACTTGTTCGAATGGGATTTTAACTAACTTTCTTAGATTCTGCATCTTTGGACTTTACTGTCATTGGATATTTTATCGTTCATCAGATTATCCATTCACATGAAATCACTTTTTTATTCACCCTATTCCCTCTGCTTTACTTTTTATTATCAAGTAAGATCTATGACTTAGTTGTAGTTTCATTTAATACTTTTGCAAGCAAAATCCGATCCCGCATTTTGCTAAATCCTACCCTCTGATGAGAAGGACAGCATTTCTTCGAAACTCCGCGGATTAAGGACTATCCATATATATATATATATATATATATATATGTATATATATATATATATATATATATATATATATATATATATATATATAGTAACAGTATTGCTACATTCCAAGTTCCAAATATTTATTTTTCTTACCAAATTATCATAATATTCCAAAGTTTGGGCACATTTTTTATAGATCTGTTTCGTAAAGAAGACCCCCCCTCCCCCAAAAAAACTCTTGCTATTATGCCGATATCGAATCTTTTTCTACGTATACTCTTCAGAAAAAATAGAACTTTTCTGCTTTGAAAGAACTATAAAGGACAACGTAATAACGGTAAAAATAGAATTATATAGAAAATTCAGCAGTGTCTATATAGAGAGCAACCGTCCACCTTGAAAGCAGAGCAAACACTATCTTTTTTTGTAAATACTAAATTATTGCTACATCACACATGGAATTATTTAGGAGAAAATTAAAGCCTTCAGATGTCAACATGTTCTGTATAACCGATCCTTTTGAAGAGTTTGTATATCTGTTTAGAAATGGCTTACAGGGTGACCCCAAAAGAACGGACCCCACCTCTAATTAGGCCCCGTTTCTTAGTGTTTTGTCCGAATGTAATGAAACTTTGGTCATAACTAGTTTATTATATTCAAAAAATCACATCAAAACACTAGGGTCTTTGGCCTTTTTTTCTCCGTTCTACATATGTTCTAGATGGCCTCCATTTAGATTTTGTTTTTTGTTCACACTGTATTACCAATAGCTGTGACGTCAGCAAATAAACAAGGCTTCCTATACATGCCTGTGTTACGGAGGTCTTGGTTGGGTTCTCTAATTAGAGTGTAAAATGTTGTACATCGTTGCGTATCATGAAACTATGTAAATTATCTTGGCAGTCGGTAAATAAGTGTAGCCATATATAAAATATTATATAATATCTCGTATATTACGGTCGATTAACTAAAAAAACAACAACAACAACAACAACAACAACAACAACAACAACAGTTTCGGTTAACCTATAGTAACGAAACTTAAATTAGATTATTATAAGGTACACAAATGTGTATTTCAAATAGCAAAATTAAAATCATATCATTTTTATTATTTCTTTAATTTATCATAAGAATTGAAAGACTAAAATATATTTTTTAAAAATCACCCCCCCACACATATATATATATATTTACACATACACACACACACATATATATATAAATATATTTACACATATATATACACACACACACACACGCACACACACACACACACACACACACATATATATATATATATATATATATATATATATATATATATATATATATATATATATATACCGTACTTTGGGTAATTGCGCCAAATCCAGTGGCAATTGCGTCAACTAAATAGTGCTCTTTACATGCGTGGTATCCAAAAGAGCACTTTTAGCTAGCTGGCGACAATTACCCCGAACATGGTGCAATTACTCCAAAGGACGGTATATATATATATATATATATATATATATATATATATATATATATATATATATATATATATATATATATATATGTTTATGTGTGTGTCTATGAATTTTATTAGAAATATATTATTATAATATTCTATTTAAACCAAATTCAGATTTATGATTTTATTCTATTTTATTTCTATCTTTAACCCATACTAATTTGCTTATCAAGTAAATACATACCTTTTATTTTAATTTTTTTCCAGATACATCTGCCTTACTTTTAATGCTAGATTTATTTATGGTGTCTTTTACATATATTAAAAACCCTTCCCAATACTTTTGCTGTTGAGGAAACTTTGTTTTTTAAAAATACTATATGTAAAAATTATTGTCCGTGGCTTAATGTCTACCACAATAAAAACATTGTTTTCCGAAACGATCGTACAAATTATTGACTTTGTTGTTGTTCCTTCTCGTGAAACGGATTTTTAATTTAATTCTAATTTGAATTTTAAATAATCAATCACATTACTGTATATATATATATATATATATAAATATATATATATATATATATATATATATATTAATGAAAACAAAGGGATATAGTGTTTACCTGATATACGCAATGGTAAACTTCAACTAATATAAATTACAGTATTTATATATAGAAAATCTAATCCCAACCGAATTAAAAAAAAGCTCAATATGCAATAGAGAGTAGAGCTTATTGTAAGAGAAAGAAAATTAAAACTGTAAGTTGAACTTTACAATCAAAATTTATTGTTCGACTGAAAACTCTAAAAAAAAATTACAAAGTCCTTATTCCGCGGCGTTTCAAAGAATGCCATTCTTATTATTATTCTCATCAGAGGACATAAAATAAATCAGTAAATTATGTTTGTAGCAATGCTAGAATTTGCTAGTTAAGGCATTAAGTGAAAGCGTAATTTATTGTAGATATACATTGCCAAATAAAAAAAAATAGAAAAAAATGTTGGATCTGTAAAAACTAATATAAAACAAACCGCGCATAATATTTCAGGTCGAATGAAACTCCCCTCAAGTTGATCCAAAATGCAAAATAGTTCTTTAGAGAGAATGTATTCCAAAATAAGTCCAGCGTGATGATGCATATAATCCGACTGGAAAGTTTTCAAAACAGCTGGAATAATGAAAATTGTTTTTTTTCCGGGCAGTGCAGTAGTCTTTCCCTAGAAAAATGGGACCTAATAGTAAAAAGAGAGAAATCCAATATAAGAACCTTCATCAGCAGTTTATTAGAAAAAGTGATTTCAAGCGGGGGGAGGGGGAGTCCGTGAAAGCTCACATTAATCTGATCGGAAATTGTCTCGGCAGAATGAAACAGACTTTTCTATAATGTGTAAACTTCAATGTCATTATTAAAAAGATTGTAGGAGTGATGATTATAATTTTTTAAGTGTTGCAGAATCATAGCTTATTAAGGCTGTCAAAAAGATATGATAATGATAATGATAGCAAAACAATAATGATAATAATAATAATAATAATAATAATAATAATAATAATTACTAGTAATTATTACTAGTAATTATTACTGCTATTATCATTTCTATCTCGGGTTAAAAAGGATAAAAATTGATGGGCGGAAATAGAAATCTTTAAAATCTTTTAAAACGTCTGAATTGCGTCTTTAAAATCTTTTAAACGTCCTGCGTCTTGATTGTACTGGAAGAAAAATAGATTATCATAATACTTTATTTTAATAGCTGATCTCTGAATTAGTATTTAAAAAGATTTCATGAAAATAAACACACCGCAAATGCTAACAATGGCGGCATTGATTTTTCGCATCTGTTTAAATTAAAAAAAAAATTGTGTTAATAAAATCAATAAAAATCTAATAAGAAATAAGTTCTCGATTACACGATATTAAATTAAGAACTAAAATTTATGGATGAACAGGCATATAATGACTGTATTTTGTATAAACTATTACAATACAGTTCTTCTATGTATAAAAGTACAAGAAATAAAATCAAATATTCTGGCAATTATTGGCATCCATACAATTATGCGTAGCAATAATCATTTTGTTTACAGACTTGGCTGAGGAGTGCACTTTACTAACATTTCAATTAAGGTAATAATTAATGTAATAATTACGGAAAATTAGGTATAGTTCCTTTTAATTTTGTACCTTAAGACTTCGATTTTAAAATTAGCGTTGAAATAGTTATTAAAAACAGTTAGCTTTCATTACATTTTTCTTCAACAATTCATCGATTAGTGATCTTGTTTGTGTCACACCATTTTAAAGCAATTATTTATGAATAATAAACAGAATAGTTTTTCAATTTAGACAGAAAAATTATAAGTATTTTCTGTTTCAAATTGAAATACAGAGAAGGTTTTACGAGTATCTATGGATATCCAGTACGGCTATAAAAAGATCTACAGTACTTAGTGATCTTATTTTGCGTTATAACATTTTCAAATCCATTATTTACGAGAAAATAGCAGTTGCTTATCAATTATGAGATCGGAAACATCAGTTTTATTTGTTTTCTATTTGAATTAGAGATATAGGAGGTGGCTGAAATGTCTACAGACATTTTTTTCTGCACACATTTAAAATTGTCGGAGACGCTTCAAAATTTAGTATGTTATTGCTATACATGTTATGAGATAACTAACCAACGCTTATGATTTAAGGTTTAAATGAAAAGCTACAGTAGGAATGAGAATACTCCCTAGTAAAGCATGATTGTCATAAATGGTGAATAAAAAAATGCAATCTAAACGTGAGGATCCTTTAGAAGAACGATATGCAAAAATTCTGTTTTAACGCGAGAAAACGTCAGAGAAACGTATGAAATGCTTCCAAATATTTTGGATCATCTGGAATTTACCAAACATCAGATTTTGAATGGCATAAGAGATTCAAGAGAACAGGGAGTTTGTGAGAGATGATGAGAGGTGTGGGAGGAGTAAAGAATTCAGAAAGCCAGAGTTTATTGGACAAATAAAGAATTTCATGGATCAGGACAGTCATATGTTTATAGAGACAATAAGTGCACAGTTTGATTTTAGTTTGGGCACTGTACACACATCTATTGGCGAGGAACTGAAGATGCGGAAGATTTGCGCGAATACACCAGTCCACAACTCCATCCTTGTCACAGACTATTTGACTAAGATAGGCATCAAGATGGTTCCTCAGTCTCCTTATAGTGAAGACTTTGCTTTGGAATCTGCCATTGACCAACATCTAATTGAAAATCCAACTTGTGCAAATGTGGTTGGTTCTACACAAAACCTTCAACACGATAAATAAATCATCTGTATGGATTTCCTAGCAACTTAGTTGTGGCGGAACTTCATACCTCGAAATCGACGGAAGAGTCCATCAAACATCAGCCGCCAATAGCGTAATGGTTATGAGCCTTGACTGTCGTACAGACGGTCGGGTTTCAATCCTGGCTTGAGGTAGTTGCCTGGCTAGCCGCACTGATGAGCTGTGAAACAGCGAAACAGTACTGTATGTGGATGACTATATATATATATATATATATATATATATATATATATATATTTATATATATATATATATATATATAGTGGGTAGGCCTGCCACCTCCAGAGAATAGATTACTCAGTCTATAAAAGATGCTAGAAAGCGATAATCAGACGATGTGGTGAGTGAATCTTGAAACTACGGCATTCAAGATACGTTTTATGGTCAATATCAATTTATTACATTGAACGTTTGTACAATTTACTTGTTATGATTTACTCTTTGTGTTGAGACTCATTATTTCATACTGATAAGATTCCCCAGGATTATATATATATATATATATATATATATATATATATGGGTGTGTGTGTGTGTGTTTGTGTGTGTGTGTGTGTGTGTGTGTGTTACCGAGTTTGACACAAAGCTTCTCACGAGTCCAATGTAAACAAGTTCTGGATAAGCCGTTCACCTTAAGTTAACAATTTTACTGAATTCCCATTACTGACAATTACTATATTGTCTAATTGGCTACTGTACACTCCTTTACCCTTATCTTCGAGTGGCCCCTTGGCCTTGATAAGTGGTGATGCCTATGTAAAAAAAAGTTCGACAATAGGCGCCTACAAAAGATGGGAGGGGACGTTATATTTCAACAACAAAATAAAGAAATGCTTGCGTGGTATTTACCACTGGATATTTTATTGCCTCGTCGGACGCTCTTCAAGCTTTTATTTGGAAGGAATGAACATAAGAAAAACACAGACTAATCTTTTCTGATCTACTTTGGCGCTGTATGTACCACGAGGTAAAATACCAGGTTGTGAAACTGACGCGGTCTATCCTTCTCTCGAGGGTAGATCGGTCTCACTTAAGCCGTTGTAGACAAACCATCTAGTTATGGAGTCACGATAACAAATACAATGTATAGCCCTGGCAAAGCATCAAGTATTAAGCTACCGACAAGATTTGAATTACACTACAAAATCGTGTAGTGAGTTAAATCACAGATTTTACGTTCTAATATTTACTTCTTAAACTGAACTTTCTAACTTTATCGAAATAGGTTATATCGAAGTAATATTTGCTGATTTTTATCAGTTCTCAACATCAGGAGTCGTGTCTCCTTCGCATGTCTTCCACTTAAAGATTGATCTGGAAACATTTTTGCTCTCGCTCGAAAAACTTTATGCCATTCGTTATCGTTCAAAGCTATTTGAATCTAATGCATGCCCATTGTCATCCATCTTTCATTCAACCCTGGAAACAAATCAATTTTACAGATCCAAACACAGACCAGTTAACAATAAGACTATTGGCATAGTTTCTTCAATATGTAACATTGCATCAGCCGGAACCATTGTGAAAAAAACACTTAAAATGAAAGCAATATCGCGAAAAATGGGAACTGAACAAAAAGCTTTCATCCTACATACGACTTTGCGCATCCTATAATCTAACAAAAATATTACCATACAATCCAACTATTAAATATTATCATACATAAATGTCGGAAAAAAACAGCAATGAAAAAAAATACTCCATTTTAAGTTATACAAATAACCATGCTGATTTTCTACATCTTACAACACAAACATCGATTAAATATAAACCTTGCATTAGCACACAAAAGTTTCATTTTATGACCATTTACGCTGAATTGATACCCAAACCGATTGTAAACCTAAACACCATCGCAGTCGATCATTCTCAATTTAGTGCACGACAAATAATAAAAACAGAATATCAGATAACACAGAATCCTTATCCTGAACCTGGCCGCACCATTTTTGAAAGATGTACACACGATAGTGTTATCTTGACAAAAAAATGGCAATGGGGAAAACACTCGAAAAAGTAGATAAAAACTAATATTGTTAAAATAATATAAAACTATGAGATTTACGTAATATCAATCGCGGATTTCCTAAACTGATAATTGAATAAATCTGCATTTATAGCAACACTAAACTACAAGTGATTGTTTGGATCACAATCAGTACTGAAAGTTTTTCTGAATATCGACCAAATGCCCCAAAATCCTGAAGACACACACATACAAGCACTCACATACACGCACACAAGCACACACACATGCGCATATATATATATATATATATATATATATATATATATATATATATATATATATATATATATCATCCCAGCTCGACCTAGATTAAGACAAAAAGTATCCATGAATTAACATGGGAGGGGACACTATCTTCAAGTACTACCCTAAGCTGGGAATGGGGCAACGGACTTATACTAAGTAGATATTAATAAGCCCTTCTCACCTCCCCCCCCCATGGAGAGTAGATAATGCTTGTGGATGTATTATCGGCAGCTCCAGTAACTCTCGCTTCTCCTTTTTTGTCCTGTTTTCCAATGAATGCTTTTTCTGACAAAGGGCGAAGAAAAAGCTGCTTTCCAGGTCGGTAGTACTTGGTAAAGAGTAGCCTGATATGTCGGGAAATTTCTGTTTCTATGTCTGTCCGTGTGGCCATATAACTAGTAAGAGTGCTGGAGGTAAACGTTTCATCTGAGCTGGCGTTACCCGCCTGATAGTCAGGGACCCGAACCTTGGATTAACCACCAAGGAGGCTGTCCTATCAGCAGGTGCAAAGTTCCGGGGCTGCTGTATTGCCATTTAGTGAATGGATTCTGGACCATACAGTAGTTTCTGGTAGGGCCTCTCGATGCCATACTAATGGGTAATTGTTACGGCTTTACCTTATCATGTGCCACAAAAAAAAATTCTTGTATTTTTCTCTCTTATTTTCCCTCTCTGTCCTGCTCCAACCAAGTCTACCGACCTGGTCCACAAACCCCAAAACCTCAACAATCATGACAAATCTCCAAAAAGAAACACGAATAAACCTAGAACCCCATCCTCCAACGTAGTCCCCTACTACCAGGTCTCCTTCTCCAACATCAGGGGTCTACGTTCCAACCTTTCCGAGGTTGAAACACAATTACAGGAGACGAAACCGGACTTATTCTTTCTGAGTGAAACTGGCATAGGGCCAATCACTTCTCTAGACGAATTCATAATTAAAGGATACTCCAGCATAACACCTAAATATGACCCACGATCGCCATAGGCATGGAATATGTGCCTACATCAAAGGTGGATTTCCATGTGGTAGGGATATCTTCAGAGAATACACTAATTTACCTTATATGTGCTTCCCGTTTGCACTAACTTACACCACTGCATTTATATTTGCCCATTATTGTCCCCACCACAGTGGAGTTACTATCTTTAAGATCATATCTGAGAAAATAGACCACATCCTGTCTGCTCATCCTTCGGCTAACATTCTCATTTGCGGTGACTTCAATGTCCATAATTTGGAATGGCTAACCCACTTAAATAAAACCGATGACCAGGGGAGGTTTGTCATGATTTTGCCATTGCCTATGACCTCACTCAGATTGTTCACGAACCCACCCGTGGGCCCGATACACCCGGTCAATATGCAAACCTTCTAGACCTTTTCCTCACAACTTCCCCTGAGCTGTGTTCATGTTCCGTTCTATCTCCTCTGGGATCCTCTTACCATTCCGTTGTATCAGTTAAGATTAAAATGAAATTTAATAAGTCTTCAGACGTACCTCTCCACCGTACTGTATATCGATCCTCTATGGCTGACTGGGATAGCTTCCGTTCATTCATATCTGACCTACCTCTGCATTCAATGTTTAAAAAGGATGTGTCCTCTATAGTATAAGACCTGACCGAATGGTTAATTGAAGGCATAGCCCGATTCATACCATCCAAAACATTTCAACAAAAACCTAACAGCCAGCCATGGTTCTCCCCTGAATGTGCTGCTGCCATCGCACACAGAAATCACTTTTTCCATAGTTACCAACGTAATAGATGTACTGAGACTAAAGCTACTTTCAGGACTGCCAGCAAACACTGTAAAAGAGTAATAAAACATGCAAGAGAGATATATGCTCAGTCTGTTAAATCCAAAGTAGCTGAGCAGCGGATTGAGTCGCACCAGTTCTGGAAAATAGCAAACAGGATCTTAAACAGAAGCGTGCGTTCTATCCCAACTATCAACAATGGACCTGAGGTCATCTTGTCAGCATCAGACAAGGCCAGACTATTTGCCAAGCACTCTGCAGCTAATTCTCCCCTATGCGACAATGACCATCAACTCCCTGTATTGCCTCCTATAACAGACAACACGCTATGCAACATACAAATATCTGTGCGTGAGGTCGCCAAGCTAATCAAGAATCTTGATTCCAGTAAAGCAACTGTCTCTGACGGAATTCCAGTTATAGTGCTTAAAAAGCTCCAACCAGACCTTGCCCCCTAAAAACAAATACAAAAACCGGATCACTGCTCGACATTCAACAGGCTCCATTTCACATTTTGAGTGTTTAAGCGCTGCCTTAAGGAGAAATGCTTTCCAGCACCCTGGAAAACCTCATCCATATGCCCTGTACTTAAGAATTCAGGTGATAAGTCATTTCCCTCTCAGTACAGACCAAAAAGTCTCCTGTGTGTCATGAGTAAGTTGTTGGAATCCATATTAAATAAAGAAGTAGTAAACAACCTCAACAGAAATAACCTTCTTAGTATATATATATATATATATATATATATATATATATATATATATATATATATATATATATATATATATATATATATATATATATTTAGATCAAGCTGGACACCCGGCGCTGCTCAGTCATACAATATGCTTAATCATCATATTTTAATTTATGCAGTTTGCGTATGTATTGTTATAGAATCAATTATCTACTGAATATTCTATATTACTAGGAATAATTTGCCTAGTGGACTCATTCTCAAAAAAAAAAAAAAAAGAAATGTAAATAATGATGATCATGCAGTTCCTCAAATTCCCCGCGTATTTGTTTAAAATATCATGTCAGCTGATACTTCAGCTTGACGATGAACGCCCTGAAAAATCATTTCCGATTAATGTTTAGTTTTAAAATATGCGAACTAAAGAAATGATTTGCGGCGATTTTAGATGGTATTCGTTTATCGTAAATTGAATTCATTACGAAAAAAAAAATCAAACAAAATGGTGAGGCACACCCCGGCTTGAATGCGGGTTAATTCGATCTGGTATCGAATGCTCTACCACTGAGCTATGTTTCCAGATGTCGACTAACCTGTATTTTATACTAAGAAATTATTTGTTGAGATATTTTCTCCCTTACCGGTGCAACCTTAAATATTCCCCTGTAAAAAAGTTTTTTTTTATTTATAAGAAAGGAAGTCTATATTTAGAATCAGATATTTTCGTTTTCGATTCTTATCGGACGAGTTTTGGTACAAACCATATTTAAGAACACTGCCAGACATATAAAATATGTTTAAAATATGCGAAAGGCAGGCTCAGCGGTTTTGGAGCCTATCCTATAAGAAAGAAACTCACAAACACACACATGACTTATATATAATAATAAATAGTTTAGTGTTGCTATAATATATTAGCTGTGATACACCGAAACAGTACTGTATGTGAATGACTTTAAAATACTCCCTATTTTGGGTTGAGAATATTTCGGAGCGAAATAGCATGCTGCCGCTAGCATACAAAGCAATGTTCTCTGTGTCATCAAATAGAGCTTAGGCGTTTGAACAAAGTTTAATCATTGTAATTTCGCATTGCCGTCTTAGCAGCAGCCAAACAGCGTAACAGTGAGAAACGCTGACGGTCGAGTTTCAATCATGGCTTAAGGGAGTTGTTAGTCTAGCCGCACTGATGAGCTGTGATACAGCAAGCAGTACTTTATCTAGATGAATATATATATATATATATATATATATATATATATATATATATATACAGTTCATTAGACCAAGAAAGAATTGATATCAATTCTTTTTAGTCTGATGAAGTGTTGTCCCTGAATTGGAACTCCACTGAAACATGTATGCACATATGTAACTAATAATGTTTGTATAATAAATAGAGTATGTACCGGTTCTGTCCTTCATTGAGTACTCTTTCATAATCACCCGAGTTTCATTGGATTTACATCTAGGAAACTAATCGATACCGCCGGTACCAGGCAAGATCTTTCTTAATAAAGAAATGGATCCTGTGTTAGTGGCGGTCAATGTTTACATAAACCTTTCTTACATATCGTCACTGTCTCGATGGCCTAAGGGATAAGACTACTAACTCAATGGTCGTTGGTTCGCTCCCGGGTTTGGGAAGAGTGCTCATCTAGCTGCACTGAGGAGCTGAGAAACAGTCTGTCTGTGGATGACTATATATTAGGAGTAAAAATGAGGTTTTGTTTTTATCATATATGAGGGGCGTGCAATAAGTCATGCCCCTGGTCACTTCCCATAGCAGTAGAGCAACGAAACTTGGCATAGTTATTAGTCTTTCTCTACATAGGAACCCCGCAGAGTTATGCATTTCTCTCATCGTTTGATGCAGCTCTGGAGATCGTTTTTGTAGAACACACCAGGTTGGTCCTCCAACCAAGACGTGACTTCAAAAATCAATGCTGCATCATCTGGGAAACGTTTTCCTTTCAAAAACAACTTCATGACTGGGAAGAGGTAAAAGTCAGAGGGTGCAAGGTCAGGAGAGTATGGAGGATAGGGGTGGATTTCATAACCACACGCCCGTGCTTCTGATCTGGCGACATGCAAGTCGTGGACCGGAGCGTTGTCCTGCAGGAGGAGGGTACTTTTGCTGATCTTGCCCCGCCTCTTAATTTTGATAGCTTCCCTTAATTTCTTCAAAAGTGAAGCATAATAGGCTCCTGTAATTGTGGTACCCTTTGCCAGGAAATCTGTCATCACCACTTCGTCCTGGCCCCAGAAGACTGTGAGCATGATCTTGCCAGCGCAGGGCTGCAGCCTTTCCTTCTTTGGAGGTGGTGAGTCCAAGTGCTTTCACTGCATTGACTGGGCTTTGGTGTGTATTAAGTCTCTTGAAAAAACTTTGACTCATCCCATCTTCTTGGCACATCTCCAAATTCATCCTCAAGCTCTCGACGCGTTCTCGTTTCTGGAAGGTGTGAGCAACTGGGAATCCATCTGGCAGGCACCTTATGCATATGCAAATTGTCATGAATGATCGTTTCCACAGACCCTGTACTAATCTTGACATCTTGGGCTATTTGGCGAATAGTAATGCGCCGATCTTCCAAAATGGCAGCCTCAACTTGACGGACAGATGCCTCATCAATTTCAGAAGGCGGGGAACGACCAGGTCTGGAAGCTGTTACCACAGACCTCCGGCCATGTTTGAATTAACAATGCCAGCATTTTAAAAGGTCATATGATGGTCCATTTTCACCATAAGTTTTTCATTTCATCAAAAGTCTCCTGTGGTGTACGTCCTTTCAAATACAAAAACCGGATCACTGCTCGACAGTCAACAGGCTCCATTTCACACCCAACTCAGTTCAAACACCTGTAAAACAGAAAGCACAATTAGTTCAGAGCTGTAATTTGCCACATAAGCCGTAGAGATATAAATCATTGCGCATGCAACATTTCAGCTAGATCAGACAATTGGGAGTGGGTCAGGGGCATTACTTATTGCACCCCCCTCGTATATATATATATATATATATATATATATATATATATATATATATATATATATATAATGAAATAAGAATTACAGTAAAATTTACCAAAATAATCCAAGATGGTAAAACTAAAGTATATTATAAATATTGAAGAGTTAATATTTATTAAGTAATCTCAACTAGCTTTTACAGCTCGATAAAACCAAATAGGAAATAGAGCTCGTAATAAGAACAGGTAGTTAATAAAACATGTTAAAGAAATGCTTGGAAAAAGAGTGCACAACATTTAATTTAAAAATACGAAGCACGGAATAGGTGGATAGTCCTACTATAGGACTATCCACTTATTTTGTGCTTCCTATTTTCTACTACAGACCTATCCTACACAATGCATCATACAAACTACATATCAATTCTAAAATTAAATGTTTTTAACTCTTTTTCAAAGTGTTTTTAACATGTTTTATTAACTTCTTGTTCTTATATATATTTTTTTTTTTGCAGCAATCTAGTAAGTTCCCTTTTCTCGGATCGAACACTGTTAGTAATTGATATCGCCTGCTACTACTTTAAGCTAATGCCAAGCTTTTCGGAAATATACAAATGGAGAACTGCCTATTACACTTTGTTAGATATCATGCCGACGCCCCCCCCTCTCAATAACCGGAGGGATATGGCTGCTATCAACTCTGGTCTGGGAAAGGTGTTGGTCTAGCTACGCTGAAGAGTTGTGTGTGTATAATGTTACATGAAATACAGTATAAATATTAACCTTTCTTAACTATGCTCCAAAAATGTTGACGTGACGCGTACATCAACACAATTACACACGCACACACCTATTTTAAACGAACCACTTAAGATCTTTCTATTATATCTTCATTGTTGATCCAATTACCTCCAAATAAGCGTTAAATTACTTCAGACATAATGAAAAGCCCGAAACCCTCCAAAACAATTAAGTAATTAATTTAATTATTCTGATCTCTTAAATTCTTCAAATTACTCTAAACAATGGGATCATATCTACAACACAGCCATTATCGATTCCAAGCTTTATTCCCTCGATTGTTTGTTTAGAAAAAATAAATAAATACATAAAAAATAAATAAAATAAATAAATAAACTTGTCAAATAAATATAATAATTTGAAAGCCTTTTTATATTTTCAGTGCTATATTATGTAAAACGGCAGGGGCGTTAATTCAACATTAACACCAATTAACTAAAAGATCACGAATAAAATGTTTGCTTCCTTTCCCCTATCAATTAATGTTGTACTTGTATATTTTTTACTCGCATTTTGATTGACGTTTAACGGGAAGCAAACACAATAAAAGTTGATGAATATAAAAGGGATACTTATTTATTTGTCAGACTGTTATCATCACTTTCATAATTGCTACTGTTTCACCACTTTCGGCTAATTCATCCTCTGGCCTTCTTCAGGAGATTAACCTCGGCAACATAGAAATGCCCAGTTTCTCAACTGTATGCCCAGTAATTACTGCCTTCCATAGTTGTTGTTGTCCCACTACGTTTTGGCCAAATAATCTTTCTGACCCGCTTCAGGTAGGACTGAAACCGCTATTTGTAGAAAATGCTCACCTGTACCTGTAGAGATTCAACGCTTCTATCCATTACGCCGCGATCAAGATTGGATTTCTTGGTGTTATAAATCCATGCTTTCGTTCTAATCTGTTATTCCATTGTCGAGTCCATACGAATGGTATTCTATATTATTTTATTGGAATCCTTTGAGATGAGTAATTTGTATATATTTATTAATTAATTTATTTATTTGCAATCTGTTTGCCTAATCTTCATAGTTGCTGTTGTTCCACCTGAAGAAGGCCAGAGGATGAGTTGGCTTTCTCCAGGTGAAACAACTATGAAGATGAGGAAAATAATCAGCAAATAAATACACCCATTACTTATCTCAAAGTATTAAAAAGAAATAATATATTATAAAAGGGATTTTACTCACTTTATTTCTACTCATAATTAAACTTATTTTTTCGTATTAGTATTTTTAACCTCTAACATCCACCTCCAACCTCCAACCTCCAACCTCCAACATCCAACATCCGACGTCCAACATCCAACAGGCAAAATTCAACCTCTAATCTCCAACCTCCAACCTCTAACATCTGACCTCACACATCCAACCTCCAACCTCCAACAGCCAACATCCAACATTCAACCTCACCACTCCAACATCCGACCTCACACATCCAACCTCAAACATCCAACCTCCAACGCTCAACATCCTTCATCCAACCTCCAAAAGAGTGCAACTTGATAATTGAACTTTGCGAAATAATGTTTCTACATCGCCACGAGTCCTTGCAGACTTCAAAATTCAGTGCACACTCCCGAGCCCGACAGAAAGATTCCCGAGTTCGACAGAAAGATTTCCGATTTCGATAAGATACACATGTAGAAGTTCGGATGTTACATCGACCAACATGTGGTGCAAATAACAGTCCAGATGAGAACAGCAGTCCAAAGAATCCAAATAACGCGAATAACAATTCCTCCTCTCCAAAGTTAAGAAACAGAGGATTGTTAACTACTTATATAAACGACGTTTGATCAGAATCATTTAAAAAGTTGAGTGCTAACGTCACCTGGTTTTCCGTGATTTATGACAAAGATATTATTTAACACCTATCTTTTATGGAAATCGCTTCAGACAAGACACGAAGCCACTTGATATAAGCGGTAAAAATTACTTGAAGGTAAAAAACTCGTCAATGATAAATGTTGGATGGATAAATTCCAGCCCAGAAAACAGTATTTCTTCCCCCTTTGTCAGAAACACCGTTCATAGAATGTAAGTATTAAAAGAGAGATTAAAGGAAGCGAGAGTCACGAAGTTGTCGAAAGTAAATCCAAGGTCTACTTCCTACTCTTCTTATTATCATAAACTATTATCATTTCTTATAAACTCTGTCGACCCAGTTTTTCTACCAGCTATCATGGTATCGAGTTTTTACGTTTGAGAAAGTATGTGAACATTTACCATGTGTATTTTACGCCAATCGGAACAAAATAACACTTTTATGGTTAAATATTTGGAGATTTATAAAGAATCGGAATCGGTAATTGTATCGGAATCGGAAATTTAGAACAAAATCGGTAATTACATCGAAATTGGCAAAAATATTGGAATCGTCCCATTGCTAATATATACAGGAAAAATCGTGACTGAAAGCCGCGGTCCATGAGTAAAATTTAGAAACAAAATCATAGAATTCTTTTTTTTGCGCTTCAATATACGTGAATTCGCGAATGACTAAGCGAAATTCGATCTGTACGAAATTATTTTGCTTGAATAATTTGAAAGCGGGCTTTTTGTTGTGGACGCCGAAAAAAGAATTGTATAGAATTGTTATGCATTGAAAAAGATATAAGAGAATAGTTGGCAAATAAGATCTGTAGGAAAGAGCAGTTTTCGGCGTGGGAAACGTATTCGAAACCGATACTAAGATAGGTATTTGCCATTTTAGTAAAGACGAACCGCTAAGCAAAAAACAAAAAAAAAAAAAAAAAAAATACGGTACCATTTTATTAGTATAGAGAAGAAAAAATGAAAAACAAACGTACATGAAAGTTAGGTTTTCCAGGTAATAGGAATACTGTCAGGTTCAGACTAACTCAATTATCCGTTGCTGGACGACGAGTTTTCGTATTGTTCGTGCAAGTGTTTATTTAACTATTCAGAAGTCGCTTAATCTTTAATTCCGATAACAAGTATGCCAAGGTATATGATAACTTGCCGAAAGGATCACAGAGAGGCATCCTTATTTCTAGCTTCGTTGGCGAAATGATTAATGTGTAATACATGGGAATGAAAATTAAACACGAAAGCTGTGCCTAATGTAAAGAGGTTCTTGGTTTCGTCAAGGAGAGGAAGAGCAGAAAACAATTAGCGAGTAAAAATCGTGCTACCCCACTTAATATGACTTAATGTGGAATGTGACTCTTATATCAGATGGTTTGAAAACAGATGAATGTGAATAATAATAATAATAATAATAATAATAATAATAATAATAATAATAATAATAATATGCGCAAAACCGAAAACTGATAATGGTTAGTAGTATGACAATATTGAATTTATATGTGACATCTGCATTTGAAAAGTATAACGTCTGTTTCCAGAGAGAAATAATCGTTTCCATTCCTTAACCTCTGAACCAAACCTATACTAATATATATATATATATAGTTAAAAAATAATGTTGATTAACCTATTAATGCAGCGTTATGCATGTTAACATATTAGGTCCTCTGATCCTGCCAGGGTCAACTGTTTTGCTTTAAATTTTTAACCTTGGAAGCAACTCTTACCGGCTAAAAATCAAATCGAAAGCGTGCACATGTCCAAATAGCCTACATATAAAATTGCCTCTTAGCAACCCAAATATTCAGAGCCGAGTTTGGAAGGGACTTTTCTCTCTCACACACACTCACACACACACACCGACAAGTTTATATATATATATATATATATATATATATATATATATATATATATATATGCGTGTGGTATAGCGTTTTTATCAGTTCAGCCCGACTTTGATCGGGCCATATGTATTGTTCATAACTTGCCCAACCTGTGAATAAACATTATGTAAGATTTCTAATGTTTAGGCAAAATTTGTCTGAGTAATTTCGTAGAGACCGCAGAGGTCAATTTTTAAAAACTTTAACCCCAATTCTGACCCCTTAACGTTTATTGTTTTAGTTCCAAATCAAAATACAAGTATTACCCATTTTCAAGTTACCTACATCTCAAATTTCAAGTCTTTAGACCCAAAATTGGCGGAGCAATTTGGTAGAATCTGCAAAGCTACACTCTTACAACGTTGATGCTTCGGCAGCCAAATTTTCGCCCCAACACTGATTATAATGCTTGCCGGGTCTCTGAATACCCGTTATGCATAAATTTCAAATGTTCAAACCCAAAATTGGCTGAGTAGCTTGCTAGACACCGCAATGGTAAAATCTTTTGAATTTGGCAGCTCAAATTTTCGACCTAAACCGATTAAAAAGCTTGCATTATCTCTGACTAAATTTTATGTAATATTTCCAATTTTATACCAGAAATTGGCTGAGTAATTTGGTAAAGACAGCAGAGGTAAGTTTTTAAACTTTGACCCCAATTTTGACCCCTAAACCCTTATTTTCTTTGGCGCAAATCAAATTAAAAAGTTTGATCCATGCCCAAGTAACCTACATTAAAAATTTCAATTGTTTAGACACAAAATTGGCGGAGGAGGTTAGTGGAGTTTTCAAAAGTCAAATCGTTGAACTTTGACCCCATTGGCAGCAAAATTTCTGTCGGAAATTCGATTAAAGAGATTTTCCCAAATCTCAATACTCCTTATGTCAAATCTAGAGTCTCTAGACCGAAAATTTAGGGTGTTATTTAGTAGGGAAATTTTCACAGACACACGCACAGACATTTTGATTTTTATAGATATATAGATAGATTCCACGCAATTATGAAGAATGTGGAAACTATGAATAAATAGAGTTCAGTGTAATAGTGAAATGAAACTATTCGTCTGAGAGGAAACCATAAAAATTGAATAATAATTATACACTCGTTTTTGAAGGAATATGCACATTTGTTTACCTGCATGTAGCTGCAAGTTGAAATGAACATATTCCTGTACGCGTTATTCATCCAAACAAAGATTTTACTTGTTATAAACAATCATTGGAGTATGATTACTATTGTCTGTTAATTTCAGTGTTCTGTGACCAGTAGTTTAAGAGTTTATGGGTTAAATATTTAAACACTGGCACGGACAGACAGACATATAATCTACTGTTTTTATATAGATATTCAGCTTTTTATTGTTGTACTCTACACTGCAACATGGTGAATTGCCTGTGTAAACAACTCACTGAATGACCATCAAAATTACTGTCAGTTTCAAGAAATTTCTGATGAAGAGAAAAATATTTGAATTTAAATAACAATAAGAAAAAATATTCTAAAATATAATCTACGTCAAAATCGAGTGCTGTGTAACATCCCTGCAATTCTTACTTCAAACAACAGTCGCTCCTTCTTTTTTCATAATTCGCAGGAGGTGGCGAAAGAGCCACGTGGCGCCCTTCTCTCCTGACTGTTCACCAGGCGCGCTGATGCACTGAGTTCTACTTACTGACATCGTCGGCATCGTAAATCTGAGCGTGCTTTGCGCGAGGACCCACCGCGCGCCCCCTTTTCGCGCCAACGCCGACAGTAGCTGGCATAACGATTAGGCTGCATGTACATGTAACGGTTGATACCGCTACGGCACTAGTAGGATGGCGTATATGCGGGGTTATCACACCGGCAGCACTGGTTAGCATTTGGCTTGAGGTCATGTCACTAAACCTAGTAGCAACTCTAAATAGTCGCTTGACGTAATCCCGTACTCAAACCTCAATTACATAATAGAAAAGTAATTGAGATTTTCTAAACATTACGACGCCAGCGCAATTTTATATAATCTACGTGTACTTTTAATTTAATGAATATTGTTTTTATGTGACTTGTATATATATATATATATATATATATATATATATATATATATATATATATATATATATATATATATATACTAGCAAAAGTACCCGTCGTTGACTGGGTTCAAAAACAGCCTATAGAATATTAACTCTGATTTATGAAAGTATGATAGGTTATGAAAAGGAAGGGTTGTAAGATAGCTTCGAATTTGGGGGTATCTAAACCAAAGCAAAATATGATGAAAGTAAAAATAAAATAGATAAACCCCATAATTTATTATACCATACCTGTTGAAACTGAAACACTTATCACAATATTCTGTGGATCTATATTAACAAAAACCTTGTTAAACTTTGTGACATATTTCCATTCTATGGAGGTCAGGTTCGAACGAACACCCCATAATTTTATTATACCATATTTCTTCAAACTGAATCATAATATCAAAGTATACTTACGCAGATAGATATGAAAAGTTTTTATCAAAGTTTGTGCCTATTTACATTCTATTGAGGCCAGGCGCGAACGCAGACCTCACATTTTTATTATACCATCCCTATTTAATTTAAAACATACTACGGGTACTTTTGCTAGAATATATATATATATATATATATATATATATATATATATATATATATATATATATATATATATATATATAATAAACCACAATAACGACACATAAATAAGCAAAACACAAAATACATTTACGCGCACACATGCTTATGCAAATGTGCACTACCACACACAAATCCAGATAAGCACGATGCAGCACACGCATGCACTTACGCGATCATGCGCACGTGCACTGCACGGGCACGCACACCCACATCTAATATAATAACGATTCCCAAAATAAGCAAATGACTAGAAACATAATGCACTATTCTGCCCACATTCAATGAAAGAAAATCTCTCTAGACTAAGACAATTTTAATCAATGTATATGTATATGTGTGTATGTATGTATACACACGCAGAATAACACTCCCTGTCTTTCTCTCTATCTCTCTTTTTCCCTCTTACACGCACAGACACATACACACACAGACAGGCACGCGCATACACACAGACGTACACTTACACGCAACGCACAACCACTTACCCTTACATACACGCACGTACGCACTGACACACACACACACACACACCAAAAAGGAAAAAAAATCACCAAAATATTCACCAAATACTCTTAACACCTCCTAACCACCAAATGGATTGAACCCTTAACTTATTCCACTGAAGACATCAAGTGTCATATTCGCATTTCTTTCAAAAGCACAATTGTGGTAGCTGAACTAAAATGACCTCCAAAAGGGAATCACATAAATTCTTCACCAAAAAGCAAACTAAAAAAAAATCATTTAACTAAAAAATATCTGACGACAGCTAAATAAACTTCGAAACGCATTATGAAAATATTTTAAAATATTAAAAAATTATAAAAGTTTTCAAAACCGACAATTTTTGCTGGCTACACTTACATTCATCTGTAAAAGATCTAGCTAAGCTGCATACTTTTTTAAACATTCATTTTAATTAATTCCCTAACAGTTTTTTTTCTTATGGGATGATCATCAAAATAAGCTAATTATTATATGTATGCGTGAAATAAACGCTTTATGACCTGAGTGACAATTTGGATATTAATTTATTCATTATGTATTGTAATTAGACAATTTAAGTTGAATACACCTACGGCGTTTCCGCGCGGCTACTATTGCTAATAAAACAATAACAAAAATTAACTAAATATTAATCGATACATAATTTCAGACAAGAGTTCTTAGATCTGTGAACAAACCAAGAGCATGGTTAATGTAGTTGTGGGTTCGATCCTTGACAAAGTACGTAAATTATATATTAATATATATATATATATATATATATATATATATATATATATATATATATATATTAATTTAGAGAGAGAGAGAGAGAGAGAGAGAGAAAGAGAGAGAGATTAACACGTGAAATTATTAATCTGTCTCATAAGGGAGAAACATAAGAAAATTATGTGTACGATCGTTTCGGAAACGATATCCATTTATTCATTTAATATTTATAAATAAAATATTGAGAAATAAATATTTTTAGATATCGTTTCATCGTCAGGTCAGCAACTATGGAGGGTGCTTGAGATTGGGAAATACCCCAAATTTAAACTAGTGTTTTTGAAGTGATTATGGTAGGTGAAACTTTGGGTGCGGGTGGTTTCATATTGTGTGTGTGTTTTTTGTAACCGTAAGGAGGGTTTTCGATGTGTAATGTTTCATTTTTGTCTTGTCTTTGGAAATTCTTATCGGCAAAAGGAGCGACTTAATGCATGCATTTACGTGCAAAGGAGCAAAATGTCCTTATAACTTAGGTTAGTGTGAATTTGTATTACAGACAACATTTCTATGTTGATGTTATTTATATGAAAACACAACAAAAGTTACTTTATATTTAGACGATAAAAATTAACTTCATCTCTAGATGACGATTCACTTTTCACTCTACTCTTTGCTTGAAAAGCTAATGATTTAATATATTTTGTAACGTTTGCATTGCCACTATTTCTAAAACCCTAATCGTTGAACTCTTGTTTAGTAATGTCATGAAAAATATACACATGATCGGCGAAGACTGTAGCGTATTAAATTATTAGTTAAACATTATTAGTTTATTAAATTATTAGTTAAAAATTATTAGTTAAAATTATTAGTTAAAAATTATTAGTTAAAAATTATTAGTTAAAAATACCTATTCAAATTATGGTAGCATTGTCTATTTTGTAAGCTTTTGCATATTTTATTAAACTGTGTATATTTTATTAGCATATGCATATTTAATGCGAGTTTATATATCTAGTAGCATTTGGTTGGTTGTTTTTGTTTTACGGCATATCAACCCTTTTCAGGTTATTTAATGCCGAATCCAGTGATTTTGAAGAACAATTTTTAAATAGAGTATATCTGTTTGTTTTTTTGTTTCGGTGTCTATTTAACTCATAGTTGGGACCCTAACCGGTACTACCAGTCCGGGTCAGCGTGGGTCTGGGAGCAATGGCAATTAAAGGGCGGCTCCACACTACCCAAAGGCCGCAAGCTGGGGCCTCACCATCGGATATAGTTTACGTTAATATCCAGGACCTTTAGTAGCTTTTGTATAATTTATTATCAAGTGTATATTCTATTAGTATTGTATATAGTATTCACAAATGCACATTATATTAGCATGTGTATAAATTATTTACATTTTATATTTTACTAGCCTGGGTTCCCGGCGTTGCTCGGGTGTTTGTAGGTGTGTGCTGAGCAAAAAAAAAAAAAAATAAATAAATAAAAATAAAACCTGAAGTTGGCAGGCAGGCTCGAACACGTCACTGGAAGGCGGAAAAAAGTGGAGGTCTATGCAAGATTGTTGGTTGAGCCAAAATAAAAACAACAAAAAAAGAAAACTGCGAACGCAAAAAGAAAACAAATAGGAGTAGTAAGCAGGCTCAAACGCGTAACCAGCCAAAAGAAACAGAGTTGACAAAAACAAACTGTTTTACCAATGTGCCTACTGTAGTTGTGACGTCGCGGTCGGTCGAAATAACGCATTTTATCTGATGTTGTGAACGAGAGGGTTGAAGGACTTGTAAAACATGCCAGTGAAAAAATCGAGCATCCCTGTAGAAAACTGTCAAGTTGAGGGCGAGGGAATTAATGTTTCTGGTAAATTTTTCGATATTTATCGTCCGACGGGTCGAGCTTCAAAATGATTTCGATCTCGTGAACATTCTTCGCCTCTTTCGAAAGCTTTTGCGAGACATACATACATACATACATGCATACATTTAAACAGACAGGTGAGGTTAATTTTATAGATTATAATTTGTATAATTTATTTTGCAAGTGTATATTCTAGTCTATTAGTATTGTATATTATATTCACAAATGCACACTATATTAGCATGTGCATAATTTATTAGCATTGTACATTTTATTAGAATGTGTACATTTTATTAGAATGTGTACATTTTATAAGTATGTTTATATTTAATTAGCAAGTGCTGATTGTATTAGCAAATGTTTATTATATTAGCATGTGTGTATTTTATTAACATTGTATATTATATTAGCAAATGTATATTATATTAGCAAATGTATATTTTATTAGCATGTGTATATTTAATTAAGAATTGCATACTTTACAAAAAAGTATATTTACTTAGCATTTGTATATTATATTAGCATGTGTATATTTTATTAGTCTTTGCATGTTTTATTAAGGTTTGTATACTTTATAAAAATTGTATATATTATTAGCATCTATATATATTTATAAAATTTGTAAATTTTAAAATATGAATTTATTCTTTTATTAGCATGTTTATTTATTGGCATATTACTGGGAGGTGGATATATTATTATCATTTGTATATATTTTATTAGCATGTGTATATTCTATTATCACGTGTGTCTTTTATTAGCATGTGATGGTATTATTAGCATATTTATATTTAATTTGCATGTGTATATTTATTTGCATGTATATATTTATTTGTATGTGTATATTTATTTGCATGTGTATATTTATTTGCATGTATATATTTATTTGCATGTGTCTAAATCAAAACGCGGATTCCATGAACAAAGCTTCTTTCTTAGAACTGCACGCTTGTGGAACTCTGTTCTGTCTGCCTGCTTCCCTCCGGACTACAACTTGGATGTCTTCAAGTCCAATGTTAACAAATTCCTAATGAACCGCCCCCTTAAGTAAACACTTTAGCAAATCTCCTCACTAACTTAATGTACTTGCAATAACCCTTATCCCTGAGTGGCTTCCGGGCCTTGATAAGTGGTGATCACTGTGTAAAAAAAAAAAAATTATTTGTATGTGTACAGCTTTTAGCATGTTTTTATATTATTAGGTTGTGCATATTTCATTAGCATGCGTATAGCTTGTTAGCATGTATATATCGTGTTAGAATTCATACATTTCGAGCATGTACCTATTTTATACACGTGTATATTTTATTAATTCGTGTACATCTTATTTGCATGAGTATAATTTTTGCATGAGTATATTTTAATAGCAAGTACTTATTTTATCAGCATTTGTATATAGCATTATCATGTGTATATTTTATTTGCATGTGTATATTATATTACTATGCGCATATTTTTGCATTGTTTTTTTTTGTTTACATAAGTATATTTTATTTATGAAAGTCAATCTTATTAGCACGTGTTTTTATTTACTAGCATTTTTATATTGAATTAGCATGTATATATTAAATTAACTTCGTTTATGTTCAATATCATGTACATAATTTACCAGCATGTGTATATTTAATTAGCGTTAGTATATTTTATTTTCATGTGTATATTGTATTAGACTTTGTGTAGTGTATTAGTATTTGATTATTATATTGGTATGTTTATGTTTCATTGCGGTGTGTACATTTTATTAGCGTGTGCATATTTTATTAGAATGCGTATAATTGTTGCATGTTTATATTTTAGTAAAATATTTATATCTTATTAGCATGTGTATATTTTATTAGCACGTGTATATTTAATGTTATGTGTTTTTTATTATTTGTATATTCATTTGCATTAATATATTTTACTTGCATCTGTATATATTATAAAAATGTTCATATTTTTCATGTTTATATTCCATTAGCATGTGTGTTTTTTATTAGCACGTGTGTTTTTTATTAGCATTTGTATATTTTATTAGCTTTTGTATATTTTATTTGCATGTGTATTTATTATTAACATGTAGTTTATTTTTTAGCATTAGTATATTTTACCATGAATATATTTTATTTGAATGTATATCTTATTAGTGTGTGTATATTTTATTACCATGTATTTAAAATAAAATATACGCTTCAAGTGCCAAACTGCAACGCAATATTACGAAAATAAACAAATATTCTACTTGTTTGAAATGTATAATTTCTATATATTTCGGAGTAAAACTACATCCTCAGTATTTTGTACATCTTTTTTTCTTCTTCTTTCTTGCCATTTTGTACAGTTGGAGAAATAAAACTTAATTAATAAATATCCGCAGACTGTGTCTCCTAGCGCTTATATTTTGAAATGCCGGAACGGTGCGTTGGATACGTGAGATTAACGTCAGGGTTGTGAGTTCCGTTATAGAAGCGTTGATTTTATTTGAATAAAATTACATAGCCAAATTACAGCGTATTATTACTAAAAATGAACAAATATTTTACTTGTTTGAAATTTATAATATGAATATATTTCGAAGTCAAACTCCATCATCGGTATTTTATATATCTTTTTCATTATTTCCTTCTTCTTCTTAATTGCCATGTTGTAAAGTTAAATAAAAAAAGTCAGTTAGTAAAGATCCGCACGTTGTCTCTAAGCAGTTTTATTTTGAAATGCCGGAACAGTGCAAGATTAACGTCTGGGGCGTGAGTTCCGTTAAGTAAAATATTTGTTTAATTTCTTAATATTGCGTTGTAATTTGGCTTTCAAGCGCACTTGATACGTGTATTCTGTTTAATTCAAATTAAACCAACGCTTTTATTACGGAACTCCCACCCCTGACGTTTAGCATGTGTTTATTTTATTAGTACGTTTATATTTTTTGCACATTTTTTTAGCATGCGTATATTTTATATTTTTATAACTATACTTTTATTACTTCTTAAACATTGTATTCGTATCTGTTTATTTTAATGAGCTTAGTTTAAGCATCTCTATATTTAATTTGCATTAGAGTATTTTTGAAAGACGATCCGTTGTTTTTAGTCGCGTGCAAGCGACTCTATAATCACTCCATCGGGCGGTCGGTCGGTCGGTCGGTCTGTCCGTAACACTTTTGTGCTTGCCTTTTTTGGTTAAGATCAAAGGTCTGTTGTTAATACATGCTGTTCTTAGCTTTTTAAGCTTTTCTTGGCCTTTTCGGCAGGATCAAGGTTTAGTATCTGTTCCTGCAGATGCTACAAGCAAAGACCATATGTGGGGGCAACCCCACATATAAGACGTTGGTCAATGTAGGGGCAACCGTTCATACGAATTGTCACTATCACTGTCACAGCTCCCCTACTCTCCGGGTAGTTGGTCCCCATTTCCCCTACTCTCCGGGGAGTTGGTCCACATTTCCCCTTCACTCCTCACATTAAAAATCGGCCTTGTGCCTAATTTGCTCGGTGGGGGAGCAAATAAATACCCTTTTCTTGGACCTTTTGGCCTAGATCAAAGTGTAGTATCCGTTCTTACTACATGCTGTACTTATTGTGATATAAATTGTGGGATCACTTTTCTGTATTAATTGAATGTAAAATGATCACCCACGTTACAACCAGTAGTCTCAAAGCCATTCAAGTCATTCTCCAGATCATTCAAGTTGTTTTTGAAGGATTCCAGTTATTTTTTAAGCATTCAAGTCATTCTTAAAGTCATTCAATTCATCCTTAAGTTCATTAAAGTCATTCTAAGTCATTTATTTTTTATTTATTTAAGTCATTTCAGGCCATTTTTTGGGTCATTTTTGTTTATCTTTAAGAATTTCATGTCAATCATACATTCACGCATTCATTGCACGAGAACATGCGTCTAAGCGACTAATGGCTATCGGCCTTGTTATGTTACATCCTCCTACATGCAACTTCAAAAATGATAAGAGCAGCAATATAACGAACGGGGGGGGGCGGAGGTTGCAAGGAAATAAAGAGATCATATCTTTATTTCAACATCTATTCTGTAATCCGTCAAAAATGCTCGGCGTAACGTCTCTTTAGATATGTTCGTCGTACTCCATGTCAGAATGCATCTGTTTTATATAGACTGATGGTTTGACTTAGATTCAGGTAGTATCTTAAACGTAGAATTATCCAAAAAATTTTCCAACGAGTTTAGCAAGAGGCTTGATTTTAGAGTGCGAGCTTATCGAAACAAAATGGGTCGTCAAAGCGAGAACCGTTAATTCTTATTAGAGCAAATCAAATCATTTATGTTCTAGGGGTAAAAAAAATACGCTTGCTTATAGAGTTATTAAGGATAATAAATACGCCATAATCACGTTGACACACCGATTTCCGTTAGATCACCGAAGTTAAGCGACATTGAGCCTGGTCCGTACTTAAATGGGTGACGATTTGGTAATGGCAGGTATTGTATGTGTTTGGAGCCTGGCGAAGAATGGACGCCGCCAAACATGCTGCATGGAATAATGCAGTGCCCCTACAACGCCGGAGGGTTACGGGACACGTCAAGGACAATAACCCACCTTTTCCCCCGTCAACTATATACTCCTGATCCAAAGTGAGAGAATCATTGATACCGACATGTTGCCATTGATTTTTGTATCTTTTGCGTACATGACAGCATACTATCACAAAAAAGGATTTGACAGATTAATACTGAATATTAGGAAGAGTGATGGTCCTTGAATTGATCCCTGAGGCACACCATTGATGATTATGTTTAATTCTGACGTCTAAGCATCAATATTTATTTTCACAAACTTCTCAGATAAAAAAAGATTATATTCTTACGATGGCATATTCCATATTTAGAAGCAACGATTTGTGCTATCTCCTATCGAAGTCTGTTGATCGGTCTAGGAATATTACTATTAAATAAAACCTTCTGTTAAGAGATAAACTTATCGTATGTGGTATAATTTTATTGCAAAAGAACATGGTTAAAAAAAAACAAGACAAATTGGCTATTCAAAATAAAATATGGATATTGTAGGACAACAGATGTCGATTACAAATTCCAAGAGTGGCAGTGACTTTTTTTTATATACTAGATATTTTTTTCTATATTTATATTATATAATGTTTAAGTTGCAATTTGTGGTTAGTAATTTGGCAAAGTTACTTTGAAACTTTCTTTGCGCACATGTAAAAATATTTATCACAATTGAATCTGGCATCACATGTTCTATGATCGCCGCCTGCTTAAACTCCCACTTATCTATTGCCGCCAATAAAGATTAGTGTAAAGAGTGCAAGAATGGAAATTATTTCGTGGATTGCAATTAGAAAGAATGTTGGCCTGAGGGCTGATCATTGAGAAACGTCAGCGTTGAGTTTGAGTACTTCCGACTTATGCCTATCAACAGTTATTTTTCTTGATCTATCACATAAATATTGGAATTTTTCACGGAGACATCATCAGATATCCCGTAGCTAGCATGCATGTGAAGGAAACTTTTATAGTAGACGCTAATGGAGGTTTTTGATAGGGCAAGGGCTATTATTCAAGAAATAACGTACCAGTCAAGAGGTACGCAGGTCGTACGTCATATTACATTTATACTGCAAAATAACATGGTCAAAGTATAATGGAAATTGTCTGTTCATAATGAAATATGGGTGCTGTAGTTAAAAAGCTATTGATGACAATCTCCGAGAAAGAAACTGATTTCTTTGTATATCTTCGATATAGTTAGATATTTATATCAAACTAGCGGAACCTGTTGAAATTCTTCGGGGGTGGGGCTGATTCATATGTAATGTATTGATGTTGGCAATCTGTAGATGTTCAGCGTAAATGGAGACGCTCTGATATTATTGTAGCTCTTTTGTTAAAACTGCAAAAGTATTTATCTAAGCTAGCAGGGACGCCTGTCGTAGACCGGTCGTAAAGTACGCTTAAATATGATATTTTAATCTTTGCAGATGTTGTATATATTATTATAGAGTTAATGGTTCATCGATTTTTATATATTATAAAGTTGCGAAAAAAATATATATATATATAACTTGAATTCCTTCAGCTATAATCGAAACCGAAACCAAAACCATATGAAGAATTATTGATAAAATTATTGATAAAAACAATAGATTACTAAGGTGTCATAGCTAAAATCGAAACCAAGACTTATGAAGAATTCTTAATAAAATTATTTTTTTAAAATAGAATATGGGAGTGCTATTAGCTATAAGCGAAACCGAAACCAAAACCTATGAGGAATTTTTGGTAAAATTAAAAAAAAATAATAATAGATGAATTGAGTGCCATCAGCTATAATCGAAACCAAAACCAAAACTTATGAATAATTCTTAGTAAAATTCTTAGCAAGAAATGGAAGTACATAATAATTAAACGACTCGGATGTAAGCCACATAACACACACGCTACCTTATTTATATATAGATAATGTTTTAAATTGCTATTTGTTGTTGATTTTGTCGCGAATGTTTCTTTGTATGACTTGTGATTTTCCCGTTTTGCAAAAAATAGTTTTTTTTTTTAATTTATGTAGCCGCGCTTGCTCTTGGGCCGCCCCCTCCGCTTATACATACCATGCCTTCAAATCGCACCTTTTTACGTGTATCACTTGTTATTCGTGTAAAGCGTGCCGAAATAGCAATTATGTCGTTGATTGAAGCTTTTTTAGGCGATGAAAATCTTTGGAGGAAATCAAATACACACTGTGAATAACATATGAATTTGTCTAGAAAGGTATTACTGCGTTGCATGGTAGCATTACATTTCTTTCAAGTAACTTAGCAGAAATGTACGGCACAATCACGTTGACACACCGGTTCTCGCCAGATCACCGAAGTTAAGCAACGTTAAGCCTGGCCAGTACCAGATCGGTGACCATTTGGGAAGACTAGCCGCTGTATGTACCTTCTGGGGAGGTTGGGCGTGGGCCCAGCACCCTCACCCTGTAAAAAGAACTCCTCGCCTTTGTAAGCATCTACAAAAGTTGTAGATGGCATATGCCTCTCCAGGGGCTCAAGAGCTATGGAACTTAGCAGAAATGTATGCACACATTAAACATAAAAAGATCATGTGACAGAAAATACATTTCTACATGTTATAGATTACAGAGAAGATCAGGCAATTTAAGAGAATAAGTAGCTGATTACAGTCGTAAACCAATTTTAGAAAAAGTAACATCACCAAACTATATTGCGTATGATAATATATGTCAGTGTGCTTGGTTTATAAAAATAAGACAAACGAGCAGCTAAACACATGATGAACCCACAAAGAGATGGATCCAATCCACACAAAATCACTCTTATTTTAGATATCCTTCTTAAATTGAAGGATCCCGGTAAAGAAATTGTTAAATATACAGAAAATATAATTTTTTTTTAGTGCAAAAATAATAAATAGAAATACATTTGGTTTTGATAATGTTGTTTGTGTCTTCCCTATTTAAACTAGTGCATATAACATACGAAGGGGGTTAAAAAAATAAAGCCGCTTATTTTTTTTTATTTCGCCCAAATATATAATAAGGAAGTGGAAATTGCAGTGTTATGATGACTGAACTTATGCATTCATGACCTGAAAGTTTCATCTCACTGTTTCAGATATTGACGCCATGAAAAGAAGAAAATAACTCCTGTCACGGACATCCATCAGAAGCAAGTATGCGTAATTGAATTTCTGTCAAAAGTGTATTGGGGGCGGTAATGACTATATAGAAAATAAATTCTGGAGCTCAAAGCGGTTGTGCGTTTTAATAATATCACGACCCTCTTTGTAACTCTGCAACGTTTTGTAGTTAAAATATATAGGCTCGATCTTTTGAACGACTCTCGTACATATATGCAGGCATACTAGTGTTGGGACGATTAATCAGAATCGGAATCGGGAATCGGAAAAATCGGAGTTTTTTGGGGTATCTGAATCGGAAAAATTTGAGCCTATTTTCCAATGCCAAAACCAATTCCTCATATTATCTTTTTTGTTTGTTTGCTTGATTTTGGTTTAAGAAAGATCTTCCACTGCTTGTAGTAAAAATAAAATGATAAATATTTATTGATTTGACCTTCCAGTAAAACTAAAATCTCTAGATCACCTCCTCACAAATGTGTTTTTACGTTTGAGAAAATATGGATGTATTTTTACGATAATCGGAACAAAATAACAATTTTATAGTTAAATATTTAGAGATTACTAAAGAATCGGAATTGGACTCAGTAATTGTATCGGAATCGGGAATTTAGTACGGAATCGGTAATTGTATCGGAATCGGGAAAAATATTGGATTCGCCCCATCACTAAATCGTGCATGCATATATACATACGTATATGCACGCATGCATAATACATATACGTGCATGAATACATGCATACATATATACATACATATATGCTTACATATACACATGCATGCACACAATCATAGATGCGTATACATGCATGCCTTCATGATGCATATATACATATATACATGCATATATATCTACATGTATGCATACATGCACACATACATATATGCATACATATATCTTTACATGCATACATGCACACATAGATGCATACATGCATACACACGTAACATATGATGATGATGATGATTGCAACGTCTTGTCAGACGAGTGCCACTCCCTCAGGCATTTAAAATCGATGAGCCCAAATGCCTGAGGGAGTATCTATACAAAGATGATGTTACAGAGTCTTAGCTTTGTACGACAGCTAAGTCTCTCTCTCGGTTCAAAATGTTGAGATCTAGCAACAAGCAAGAGCAAGATAGCCAGCAACAAATTAAACTGCAGACCAGCTTAATGCGAGTACTGGTCTCCCGCTTTGTTTTTTAAATCAGAGATTTTGTCAGGTCATGTCATATGCTACTGGTACCATGTAACCCAGTACTACCTGCCTCATGGTCGGGTCACCGGCGACTAAACTGGTTCCCCCACCAGACTTGTTTGGTGAGGAGGGTGGCTAGTCTCCCTGAAGGATTAAAAACAAGACCTTTCAAAGGGCGAATGAAATCTTTTTCTGGGTCAACGGCCAACTAGCACAGTGTATATTTGTGTGTGTGTGTGTGTGTGTGTGTATGTGTATATATGTGTATTGGGGTGGAGAGGGCTCCCGTAAGCCGTGGTGAAGGCAACCTTTCTAGGAGAAGCACACGTAACATGCATGCATACATACATGCATACATTGATGCAGATACATGCGTACACACGGACATTGATACATGCATGCATACACATACGTATATGCACACACTTTTTCATTATATAGATTAACGGTAGGATATACTAATTAGTTCTTGAAAGAATGTAGCTATGAGAAAAAATCTCTGATTGAGAAAACAATCATAAACTGACATTGCGAAATGTAATCATAGTAGCACTATCGCTTGAACCGGTTGTGAACAGTTGAATCTTATTAAGAACCTATGGGGTTTTCAATGTTAGGAAAGTATCGAAGATTTACACAGGCTATTCCAGAAATTATGGGAGACAATATTTAAACGTTATTAAGTCAAGGCATTAACACAGGGTCAAAATCAAGAGTCAACAGTGCTTGTTCGTGGGATAGCCAAACAAACCTACATTTTTGTATATTCTTACTAATATATTTTTCTACTGATTTTGACCCTATATCTCCATCAATGTATGCATGTATGTATGTATAACTCTTTCACCATAAAGCAGGACGCTGCCTTTTTTTTTAAAAAACTCGTTTTGATTTCATTACGGTTATATGAACACACGTTTATTCTCTTTCTTCTAATTTCATTGTTTATATAATTAATTTAATTCTTAGCATGTAACCAGCAAAATTTAATAGGAACATGAAAATTACGAGCGTGCTTTCAAAAGTAAAGACTCCTATTGTTTTTACCTAAAAACGTTAAAGAACTTCAAAGACGGGAGTACCTCCATTAAAACGATCGACCTTTTTTTTCTACATAGTCAAAATCCATTTCCAATGCACTTTTGTCAGGAATTCTCTTCTTCTGCTTCATAGGCATTGTTTCTTAGCATATCAGAGCGCCAATATCAGCTAAAGAGAAATGAAATCTGCAGGTCATGATTGCATACGCTGTCATAAAAATACGATTATCAATTCTCTGATCCATTCGGGCGGAATACAATTATGAGCCATTGCTTTTAGAACGCTCTGTTTAATAGAAATAACGAAACAAGTAAAGTACACCTTGTACACTATTCTTCCCCAAGTTCTAACGACTGCAGTTATTTTTAAAGTAGAATATAAATACCAATTAGAATTTTCGATATGTGAAAATAAAATAAATCCGTCGACCCCAAGTCCACCAGAGTTTAAGCCATTGTTAAGATGCTTTTTTTTAAATGTTGACTGATATATGTCTTAGGCCCTGTGCAGTACATTTACTATACCCTCCCAGGCTCCTTTTAAGAAGAGGTTAGTTGCTAATCACCTGAGCTACATCTATCGGAGCATGCAGAGAGGTTGCGTCAGATTTTCTTACAAGCCAGAGTGTTCCTCCTTTAGGACGTTGACTCTTAAAGCTCCACATTGCGACTATTGCGCTATATTATTCCGGTGCGGATGAGATAAGTATCGAAAAGAAACCAATAAATCTAAATTAGTCTGATGCATTGTGATTTGGAGGAAAACATACAAATCTTTTTGGATCTCAAAAGTCTTATCTTTTACAACTTTTTATCGATTTCTCCTTGAAAGAAATAACGAGATAGTGTATAGTACGAAAACCAACTTTGTAAAAATCATAGTTGAAAAACAAAAATGTAATTTTATCCAGTAGAATGCATTTTTGTTTTACGCAACAATTATTTTGATCTTTTATTAATAATTGAAAAAAAAAATGAATTATTTGTAAGCTATCAAAATTTGCAAAGAATTTGGTGTTATTTAAACCATCGAAGGAGACCACTCAAAATAAAGAAAGAATTATTTACACAATTTTCAAATTATTTAAAGTAATTTATCTCTTTACCTACGTCGGGAGGATGTGACACAAAGTTTGAAAAGTGTGATTTAAAATACCAGCGCTTTAGAGGAAGAACACACTGGCCTGATCAAAAAAAAAAAAAAAAAAAGAATATGTCTGCGCAACCTTGTCAGCATTCCGCGCTAGGGTGCCTCAAGCGATTAATAATAAACTAAATTCTTTTCAAAGGGTCAAAGGGAGGAGGCAAAGCCTGAGAGAGAGAATCTCTTAGAACTGAAGAGGACAAGAGACATATCTCAGCCAACAGGGAACAAGTCATCTCAACAATGACCTAGACTCGGTTGTCTTTGATGTCGAGGAGAAAAAATTACTTCCAATATTTATACCTCTACCATTAATGAAAAGATACTTTGTCTGTTTGTGTATCTTTGTGTATGTGTTTGTGTGTCTGTGAGTCTGTGAGTCTGTGAGTCTGTGAGTCTGTGAGTCTGTGAGTCTGTGAGTCCGTTCCCTATGCACTCGAAAACAGCTGGGCTGGTTTATATGTTTTTATTTTTAGAGCAGGCAACTAATTGATTTGATCGAATAATGAGCTATTTGATCGATTTCGATGACAATAAAAATATGGGAGTGTGAAACATTCGTTGCTTATCATTCACTCCCGGACAACGTAAGTTTACCATACTAGTAAATAGATATAAAATTATATTTGGTTAACGAGAATTTGCCATATTATTTATTGCAATTTATTTCCAATACTAAATAACAGGTATGGATATAATTAAACCGTAAACATTTTTTTCTGATTTTTTTTAATTAGGAATGATGATGCGATTATTCAGATTCTTCGCACTACTGTTCTACTTTTAAAGATTTTCTTTTCACATCGTGTCGGTAGAGATAACGTCCGACCTTCTTCAGGTGTAACTTATTAGACTCAGAAGTCTTTCTGTCAAACTCGGGAAGCTGTCTTGAATTTCGAACGGACCCCTTTATTTATTCCATGTACCAACTCTCGTTCCGATAGCCATAAGAAGTCCTAAGTAATTCGTCATCATATATTGAGTATCGCCCAAACTGAGATTATATCATTCAATAGAAGAGTGTAATTTAAAACTATATATCTATCTATCTATATATCTATAAAAGTGAAAGTGTCTGCCTGTGTGTGTGTCTGTGTACATTTCCCTACGCAATAACTTTAATCTACAGACTCGAAATTTGATATACAGGGTACTGAGATTTGGGAAAATCGATGTGATCGGTTGTCGGCCAGAAATTTGGCGATTAAGGGGTCAAAGTTCAACGATTTTACCTTTGAGAACTCTACCAAACTCCTCCGACAATTTTGGGTTTAAACACTTGAAATTTTAGATATAGGTTCCTTGGACATGGATCTAACTTAATAACTTGAATGGAGCCCAAAATAATAAATGTTAAGGGGTCATAATAGGGGTCAAAGTTAAAAAGAATTGACCGTTTTCTTTTTTTTTTTGCTCAACATACACCTCCAAATACCCGGCAACGCCGGGCACTCATGCTAATATATATATATATATATATATATATATATATATATATATATATATATATATATATATATATATATATATATATAGTAGCAGGCCGCCCCGCATTGCCCGATTGTAAAATACGCTTAAATATGATATTTTGATTAATGTACGGTTCGTATTTATTATCATATTATATATCGAACCCGATATATAGTAATCATTTAAAAAATTAAAAAAAAAAAATACTCGTGCGCCACCACTGAGAATCGAAACCAAAACGTTTAACTTACAATTTACTTTTTCCTTTGACGTTAATGACTGTACTATGAAGACATGTTCACAGCAAAGCTAAAAATGAAAACATAAACCAATAGCTAGTAAGTTAAACATGCATCTTCGTAACGCCGCCGTTCGACTTAACCTGGCAAATTTTATTACTTTAATTTTTATACTTGCACCGATTTTCCCTGGCTAACACCCAGATGTACAGTTTCGCATAGGTTCAAATACCGTATACATGAAGTGTCATGTCCGTAGTCCAAAAACTGACGGTGGAGTTTGGTAGGCAAATTTTTTTAAACAAAAACATATACGCATACACAAATATACATAAAAAGAGATTTGTGTTTACTATAAGCTTATTACGCAAACATTACGCAAGTATAAATCATGTAGAATATCTGATGAATTGTCAGAAATTGCATGACTTGAAATGCGAACCTTCATTGGTTGATAAAATAATGCCATGTATTATTACAGGCCTATTTGATTGGTGAATTTAACTTTGAACACTGTGCCGGGCGATGTTCAAATCGCTAACGTCACTCGTATTTATCTCAGAGGGGTGTGACGTAGTTTAGTTATCTCCCCATATCTATGGAGTCATTTTGTTAATGCTCTCCTTAATGAAACTATTTTACCTAAGGAATTAGGTTTTCTTAAATGACGTTATATCGTCTCCTTACATCGGCTAATGATATTGATATCGTAAGTATCTATTCGTCGGAATCATTTGCCTTCTTTCAACTGGAGTTATAACTAAATTGATTCATTACCAAGAACATTCTGCTCTACTCCGTAAAGATTTAACTAACACTTCTTACAAGGTAAACTAATCGACATAACAGAGATGCAAAATGTCGTAATGATTTTGCAATCAAGACGAACACGATTAGCTTTCATCGTCTCAGATAAGTTTGCAGTTCTTTACATGACAATTTCTTCTCTGTCGAGTTCTAAGCTATGCCAGATGAAATTTCTCACACAGCTTATTTTGCAAAATCAAATTTATTAATTTAGTTTTGCGCCTTGGGTTTATTTGCAAAATCTCTATTAATTTGGTTTGTGCTTAAATGGTTTATTTGCGAATTCTTTTTATTAATTTAGTTTGCGCTCGTACTTTATATCAAAATCAATATTCTCAATTCAGTTTGCGCTTAAATTGCTATGCGTTCTTTAATTAGTTTTAACTGACTTAAGGACACATGAAGCGTGACTGTAAGTAATTTATTTGCTTACATTGTTAATCGTATTATGCTTAGTTTTAAGTTCGACTAAGTAACGAAGTGATAATTTCTTCCCTTTAAAATTTGCTTATAATTAGCTTAAAATATGCCTTAATTTAATCAACGTAAATGTTTAAGCTGCACACTGATAACGGCAATTAGGTTTAATAGAACAAAAATTATGTGACTTAAATAACTTTAATTTGCTTAAAAATTAAATTCGAAATTCGTTTAGTAAAGTTTTAATTTCGGCTAAGTAACGAAATAAGATAATTACTTCCTTTTAAATTTGTCTATTAGCAACAAAACCAATTAGGGAGTTCTAGCTTGTTGAATTCTTGCGCCAATTTTGAAATAACCTTCGTAGAATGCGAGATTTACTTGACTTTAAACTTGTTTCCCCCAAAAATAAAGATGGGACAATTTTTTAGGACTAAATGTAATTGTTATTATAGAACAGGATACGTCTTACGGTGGTTGATTTAATTTAATCAAAGTTCTAGGGCGAAATATTTTAGGTCATCATTGGAATTTAATTCCCACACATGATCAGCGACGCCATCTTGAAAGTTGAGTTTTTTCTGCATCGCAAATATTTGCTGCAAAACTGTTATTGAATATTAAGAGAACGGGATTTATTTATCTTGAAAAAAAAGGCGGATTTTTTTTCTTTCAAATTAATAATTAGCCGTCTTGTTTATTTGAAAATAAAATAATTTGATTCAATTTCGTGTACATTACAGTTTATTCCTTTCCTTTTTATTTTCTCGTTCGTATTTCTTGCACGTTGACGGGTTTTGTTTTGAAAAGTCTTTTAATACCGTTCTTCTTTTTGCGATTAATTCCGTTGTCGATATTTAAAGTTCGTTCCCGTATTCGTGTCGTGTGTTTTTCATGATGTCTGTCGGCAAAGGCTTATTTGCGGAAATCGAGGCAAAAAAAATGTCACATTTTTAACACAGTGAAATGGTTGAAGGAGATTCTCACACTGTCTTCGATAGTATCGAGAGCAGCGGACGTAGAAAGGTGGTTAAAAGAATTGAAATATTTTTTTTCGACCAGCTTATTTTCAAATCCTCTTAAAAAGAGAGGTTGAAGCTTTGTCAAGATTCCTAGATATTTTTTTCCAACATTACGGGAGTATTACATGAGTTGAAGTCTGGTGATTAAGTTAAGAAACCTGTATCTCTTCAACCTTTAAAGACGGATTTGGAGTATCCAAATTTTAGGGGGTATCCTTCAGCTGACAAGTTCGAATTTAGAAGTTTCGTCAGAGGATTTCATTTCTGTACCACTAATTTGGGGGAAGCAGATAAATTACTTCTTGTAAACGTTAAATTGAAGGGGAAAGCATATGATTTAAACTCTAATA
>NC_136505.1:42351237-42356237 GCF_053919585.1 Euprymna scolopes | reverse complement strand
GGTGATCTTTTAATAGGGAGTTGACCCCGGTCGGTCGAAAAGTCTGCGCACACTCTAACTTCGTCATTCTTTTTCTTTACGTATACGGTGGGGGATGCCCACTCGCTGTGTTCTATTTTTGATAGAATTCCCGTCTGTTCCAATCTATTTAATTCTTTATCAATCTTTTCCAACCCAGCGAACGGAACATTTCGCTTTTTTTCTAAAAATTGGGCTGGCGTTTTCTTTAAGTTCAAACGAGGCCTTGAATTTATTGCAGCGACCTAAGTTAGTCGTGAATGCCTCAGGAAATAATTCTTTTAAATCGTCTTTTATATTTACTGTTGTTGGAGAAGAACATTCTAATTTTTTACAGAATGTATTGATTGGCTTATCCCATAGTCCGAATTTCTCAATTAAATCTATTCCAAACAGATTTTCACTATTTTTTACTACGAATATTTTTAATTTCTTCGAAATCCCTTTCAATTTTATCGGGAGGACAACTTCTCCTTCAAATTTTATACCACCACCAGTTACCGTCCGGGCTGCTTTACTAGTTTTCATCATGGCCGGTTTTCCCAACTTTTTCCACGTATTCAGGTTTATTATAGAAACATCGGAGCCGGAGTCGAGTTGTAACATTATTGATGTTTTAAATATTTCCACTTTTACGTATTTTCGCCGATATTTTACTAATTTTGTATTTGATTTTGTTTGCTGTACTCTCTTTCTGGTGTAATCTTTATATCGGCAGCAATCGCTTTTGTGTCCCACCTTCTTACAAATGTAGCATTTTTTCTTCTTATAAGGACAATCTGATTCCCAATGCTTTTCTGCACATCTCTTACAGTTAAATCTAGGAAGAGGCTTGTTATATTCTGTACTATATTTATGGTTATTATCTTTGGAATATCCCGTTCCATTGCTTTTCTTTGTAAATTTCTTGGTTGGTGCGTATGGTTTTCTAACTTTTCTTACATATGCCACTCCGGATTCTTCTATATTTTTTTAATCCTTTTTTAGTGTAATGGCCCTTTCACAGTCGTCTGCTAGTTTCTGGAGGGTTAAATCTTGCTCAGATTCCAGCTTAGACAACACTCGTCTGCGTATTTCTGCATTTTTCGTGGAAACTAACCCTTGAGCGAAGATTAGACATTTAAAATCTTCTACCGCTAGTTCTGCAAGCTTAAAATTATCGCAGTTTTTATTGACAACTGATGCGTATGTCAAATAATCTTGGTTGTCCATCTTTCTTAGATTCATGCACAGCCATCTTTTATGAAAAAGAGATATATTTGGATTAAATAATTCTTTTAGTAATTTTACAGCTTCCATGAACTCTAATTCCGCAGTTTTTTTTTAGGTAATATGTAATCTACGAATTTGCTGTGTTCTGATGTACCCAATTTTCTGAGTAAGAGGTTCACTTTCTGACTATTTGGCCAATTTTTACAGTCCAGTTGAAATACATCCTCGTATCTTGTGTAGTATGCTTCAAAATTCTTCTCTTCCTCAGGCACATAATGAAATGTGTCCATGCTATTAAAAATAGTTGTATGGGAGAAATTAACACTATCGACATTTTCTCGATTACTCTTTAGTAGTTCCAGTGTTTTAGCAAAACGTTCCTCTTGTCTTTCTTCATATTCCAATTGTAGTTTCTTATGCCTTTCTTCCTGTTCTAATTGCAGTTTTTTCTGCTTTAATTGCGCCATTTTCTGCTTTTCTTCTTGTTCCTGCTGCCATTTCAATAATCTGTCCTCTCTCTTTTCCTCGCGGTCAGCCTGTGCCTGTATTTGTGTTTGCAAAAGCTCCTTTTGTGTAGCTTGTCTGCGTTCATCCCGCTCAGCCTGTGCTTGTAAAAATTGCATGAACATTTTTGATAAGTCTTCCATTTTTTTTTCTTTTTAGTGTGTAGTTAAAAAAATATTGTACCATGTACCATATACACCGGTTTGGGTTACAACAAAAAAGCAAATTGCTGTAAGCTCCTGTTTTCAATAATAATATCGCTGCTTGCAATAATATATTCTTTTTGCGAGTCACGCTGCAAAAAAAAAATAAAACAGGTTTATCTGGAATCACGAAATGGAATTGACTTTCCGTTTTTAGGCACTTACTAATAAGTAACTCTTTCCACAAAATAAAAGTTTGGGTTTTTTTTATTTTTTTTTTAATCGAGTCACAATTGAATAGATGTATGCAGTACATTTAGTTCTTTGAGGGTTTTTTTCTCTAGTATTTTAGTAATTAAAATACCTCTTAAATTGAGATTACCTTTTTTTTCTCGTGACGTTTTACTGTATTATCCGTTATTCAGTGACAACTTCAAGAAAAAAAATCCTTTCCTTGAATTTTAGTTTTAGCTGTGGTATTTCCTTTTAGTACCGACGTCAACCAAAACATTAATTAAAAAGTCCTTTAGTTGTTGTTTTGTTTACGGAGAACAGTAATTAGAATCCACTGGTGAACTTTTTTCCTAGGTTATTTCCTTTCATTTCGTAATACGGGTCTGACCTGTCGTTTTTGTGACAGAACAAAGTTCGCTTTTCGTTTGCAAGTTGGTCCTTTAGTAAGATTTGACGTGTAGCGACAAAACAAAAATTCACTTTTACATTCGTTTGCAAGTCGGATTCCCAGAAAACGGCGTAAATTGTCGCTTTTGCCACGTTAGAGTTTTTTTTTTTCACTTGAGTTGAAACTTCTCTTTAGCGTAAAATCCGTTTGCTCGTCAACACTTTGCATTCCTTAAAAAATGGTCAACCTTTGCGTTGTACTTTTTTTTTAATAGTTCTTCGTCAAACTGTTATATTTGACGCTTCATATCTCGTCGCCAACTGTTGTGGTTGCAAGGTTGAACAATAATTAGTAAGGAAATACAATGAATACGCAAACAACAAGATAACGCAATAATAAGTGTATTACAGAAAAGGTATATTTACAATATGTACAAATGACGGTGTCGAGTCAGAGAGTCTTGGTGGGAGGACATGTACACTCTTCGGCGTCACTTCTGGTGGCATTTGAGTAAGACACACCAAGGGCAACCTAGGCTTGCCATTTATAGTGTTATGTTATTCGCATATGCAAATAAGTGGTTGCCACCACAACAGTATAGATACTCCCTCAGGAATTTGGGCTCATGGTTTTTAAATGTCTGAAGGAGTGGCACTCGTCTGACAAGACGTTGCAATCATCATCATATATGTATGTACATATATGTATATGTATGTATATATATATGAATATGTTTGTATATATATACGTATATACATATGTATATATATATGTATGTATATATATGTACCCATAATATATGTATGTATATATGTATGTATATATATGTATGTATATATATGTATATGTATGTATATATGTATATATATGTATTTATGTATATATGTATATATATGTATAAATATATATATATGTATATATATGTATATATGTATATATATGTATATCTATGTATATATGTATATATATGTATATACATGTATATATGTATGTATATAAATGTATATACATGTATATATATGTATATATATATATGTATATGCATATATATGTACAGATATATGTATATATGTGTACAGATATATGTATATATGTGTATATATGTATATATATGTGTATATATACGTATATATATGTGTATATATGTATATATATGTGTATATATATGTATATATATGTATATACATGTGTATATATGTATATATATATGTATATATATGTGTATATATATGCATATATATATTTATATATATGTGTATATATATGCATATATATTTATATATATATATATGTATATATATGTATGTATATGTGCATATATGTATATGTATATGTATGTATAGGTATATATATGTATATGTATATATGTATGTATATATATGTATATGCATATATATATATGTATTTATATACATTTATGCATATATGTATATGTCTATATATGTATATGTATATGTATATATATTTATATGTATATATATATGTATATATATATTTGTATATGTATATATATGTATATGTATATATATATGTATATGTATATATATATGTATATATATGTATATGTATATATATGTATGTATATATATGTATGTATATGTATCTGTATATATATGTATGTATATGTATATGTCTATATATGTATATATATGTATGTATATACATATACATATACATACATATATATACATATATATACATATACGTATACATACATATATATATATATACATATATATATACATATATATGCGTACATATATACATATACATACATATATGTACATATACATAGACATATATATACATATATATGCATACATATATATACATATACATACATATATGTTCATATACATATACATATATATATATGTATGTATATGTATATATATGTACATATATATGTATGTATATGTATATATATGTATGTATATGTATATATATGTATATATATGTATGTATATGTATGTATATATGTATATATATGTATATATATATATATAGGATCCTGAACAGAAGGGTGCGTTCTATCCCAACCATTATCAATGGACCAGAGGTCATCTCGTCAGCGTTAGACAAGAGCAAACTATTTACAAAGGACTTAATTCTACCCTATACGACGAAGGCCATCAACTCCCCTTTTTTCCTCCTATAACACAGAACAACCTAGGTAACATACAAATATCTGTGCATGAGGTCGCCAAGCTAATCAAGAACCTAGATTCCAGTAAAGCAACTGGCCCTGATGGCATCCGAATTATAGTGTTAAAAAAGCTTCAACCAGAACTTGCTCCCATACTTACGAAACTATTTAAGCGCTGCCTTAAGGAGAAGTGCTTTCCGACTCCCTGGAAGACCTCATCAGTTTGCCCTGTATTTAAGAATTCAAGTTATAAGTCATCTCCCTCTCAGTACAGACCAATAATTCTCCTGTGTGTCATGAGTAATTTGCTGGAATCGATATTAAATAGAGAAATAGTCAACCACCTCAGCAAAAA
>NC_136505.1:42328737-42346237 GCF_053919585.1 Euprymna scolopes | reverse complement strand
GCCCTTTGTGTTAAAAATAGCATCATTTTTTCGATCCCGTTTGAAAACGTTTGCCACATTTCGGCTACGGTGGACCGAAGCGCTGAAATATTTTTTTTTATTCTGCTTTAAATTGCCCGTCCCCATTTTGCGGAGCCTGGCCCCCACACACATACACATTAAAAACCAAACTCATACAAATGGTAACCCATCTGGTACTGGCCAGCCTCAGCGTTAATAATACATTGAAATTTTCGTCACTGAAAAATAAGTTTTTTTTCTGGCCTGTTTGGTCTTCCATAGTTTGCTTTTTATCAAGTACAAACGTAAGCATTGTCTAGATCAACGCGAAGTAACTGGTTGCCTATATAAATAAGTGGAATTATTTGAAATCCAAGTACTTATATTATAATATTTTTGCATATTCTCATAGAAAATCACCCTAAATCTTAGTTAGACAACAAATAAATAAATAAATAAATTATTTCAAAAACCTTTTTTTTAACTATTTATATTTATATTTGTGCATGACAAAAAATGTCAATTGTTAACTTTTGGGGAAAATTTAACTTATTTTAAGTAAGTTTTTTTTATCAGTTTTTGGCGATAATTTGGCTGCCAAGAGGTCAAAGTTGAAAGAGTTGACCTTTGCCAAACTCCTCTGCCAGTTGGGGTCAAAAAACTTTAAATTTTAGATGAAGGTTACTTGGATATGGGTCAGACATTTTAATTTGATTTGAGCCCAAAACAATAAATGTTAAGATGTCAAAATTAGGGTCCAAGTTAAAATAGAATTTGACCTCTGAGGTCTCTAGCAACTTTTCTCTATGGTAGTTAGGGAAGGCTATTATATAGAAATGTATTGCCATAAATATGCACACTTTTTAATATATACATATGCATATAAATTATGAACAGTACATAGGGCCCGAGCAAAGCCGGGCTGGACTGCTAGTATATATATATATATATATATATATATATATATATATATATATATATATATATATATATACTAGCAGTCCAGCCCGGCTATATATATATATATATATATGTGTGTGTGTGTGTGTGTGTGTGTGTGTGTGTGTGTGTGTGTATATACACTAGCAGAAGTACCCGTCGATGATTGGGATGAAAAAAATGAACCAGGATATATTTAACAATACTAGCATGGATACCCGGCGTTGACCGGATCGGCAAGAAGTTTAGTTATGACACACATGCTATACTAAGAATATTGAGCAGTTGTACAGCATTATATGTCGACTCCATCATAACAATTTTAAAAATAAAAGAACGGATAAAAACACGAAAATGTAATCGTCCCAAAACAGAAGTACGCAACATCTTCTCCACCAGATATTTCAGCAGAAGGAATACGACGAGAAGCTCTTCTCCGAATATAGAGCACTTTTTACGACGATATACCAGCTATTTATTTATTTAAGCTAATTTTTTTAATGCCTCGGTTTAGAAAGATTTGCTTTTATGGTGTATTTCTGGTGTGTTGCAACGAAAATAAACTGTAGATAATTCAGTTTAAAAAATACCAGTTTGTGCTAATCAAAATAAACGTTTTTATGTCATAAAAATGATTAGTTATACTTTATTGTGTTATTAAAAGAAAATAGCAGTTACGATGTCAAAAACTGTGAAATGAGAGAAATGTTTCGTTGTAATTTAATTAACCGCCGCTAAAAATGTCAAATAAATACTACAAAGTTTAAAAACAATGTAACCGTGTTTAAGTGTAAAAAAAAGAGGAAGAAGAAAAAAAAACTGGTAAAAAATGCAAATAAAAGTTTTTTTCTTTTTTTTTCTTTTAAATAAAGAATCGTAATTGGATTGAATTGTTTGTTTCGGCACTCCTGGGTATGTGGACCGCAAACATCTTTTTTAGTGTGTTTCATTAAATTGTTGCCAGGTGGCGTTTCTCGGTATTGACCTATGAGGAGCGTGCAATAAGTAATGACCCTGACCCACTTCCCATACCAGTAGAGCAACGACCCTTGGCACAGTTATTAGTCTTTCTCTACATAGGAACCACCAAGACTTATGCACTTCTCCAATCGTTTGATGTTGTTGGAATCCATATTAAATAAAAAAATAGTCAACCACCTCAGCAGAAACAACCTTCTTAGTGACACGCAATATTGTTCCCGCTCCGCAAGATCTACAGCAGATGGGCTAACGGTTATATCACATAGGATTAGTGAATCTCTTGAAAAAGGTTTTCTTTGAAGGGCAATTGCTCTTGACATATCGAAGGCCTTAGATAAGGTATGGCATAAGGGCCTACTTCACAAGATTTCCAGCTACGGTATCACTGGAAATGTTTTCTCAATCATTAAATCATTTCTCTCCGATAGGCTCATAAGAGTAGTGGTTGATGGGGAGAAATCAGAGGGCCGCAGTATTAATGGTGGAGTCCCTCAGGGGTCAATCCTGCGACCAAGTCTCTTCCTGATCTACATCAATGATCTCCCAAAACAAATACTTAAATCATTCGATGACATCTATGCTGATGACACGACCATCTATGGAAACACATCAAAGGCCGTAAATGACAAAACTCTTTCTAATTCTCTTTCCTCTAATCTTGAGCGCGTGGTACAGTTGGGGAAGAGGTGGCTGGTCACTTTTAATGCATCCAAAGCCAAGCTTCTATCTTTACATCATCAACGCTCTGATCCCTATCTGGCATCAATTGAAATAAATAGCTCTCGTCTGGGGGAGGCTCCATGTTTTGACAAGCTTCAGGGTTTGGCCTTTACTCCTGATCTGTATGGTCATGTATGTTCTTAATGATAGTTTATAATACGTTTTTTAATGATTAAAAATAAATATTATTTAATATATTTTTCAAGAGTTGAGATTTTCAGGCTTGCATCATATGTTATGTCAATTGTATTTTCGCATTTCAGCTAAAATAATCCTCGATTGTCTATAAATAGTGGTTATGGTTCGTTAGTAGCGCTTTTTTATTTCTGTAGCAAACGTATGTAAACCTTTGCGGATTTTTCTTTTAATGTTTCTCCGATTGTGATCTGGCCTTCTTCTGATGAACTGCATCAACGAAAGATATTAGTAATTGTGTATGCATTCTTTCACGTTCGTTTAATGCACGAGACAACTGTCAGGAGTTACGTAATTTTTTAAAATTCGGTAATCAAAAATATGAAGATTTGGTTATTGGAATTTAAAATAGAATTCTTTGCTTAGAGATACTTCATTGTTAGCTTTAAAAATACACAAATACATATTTTCACCCCCCCCCCCACACACACACACATATATATATATAATTGTAAACGAAAAATAATTCGAAAAATGGTCTGAGGAATGTATTTGTGTCTCTAATGAGTTGTTTAATGGGTCTTTACTATTCAGCGAAACATGTTCAAGACGTAGTTCATATGAAATATGAAGAAAATATGAGTAATAATAAAATACATCATCTGTTTTTTAACGTTTACAAGGATACACACATCTATCTATATATCTATCTATCTATCTATCTCTATATATGTATATCCATCTATATATATATATATATATATATATATATATCACAGAAAATACTAATCTTTTCCTCGACTTATATAAGTTTCTGAATTTTGAGAGGATGAGTGATTATTTGTATTATTTGGTCATATTTGTAATGTTATTTATGCAACGTTTCGACCGATGTATGCTCCCATTTCAATAGCTATGGCCTGTGTCGTAGTAGATAAAGCACATTGTGAACTCAGTTGTAAGTTACACTACTATGGATTGTGAAGGTTCGATCCTCAGTATGGGCAACACTAAAATACATATGTTTAATATTTAACATTTTAAAAGTTAATTAGTTATTATCTATCTATCTATCTATTTATCGATCTATTCAATGATATTTTTAAAACAGTTTATATTGGGAGTTTTATTGTTTATAGAATAAAATGAAGCAATGAGTTTTAGCTGAGTATGTTTACATAAATTAGCTAGGTTAAATATAAACAAAATAACCTTGGGCAGTCAGACGTGGAAAAGTCACGTTAAGGAGACGAGTCTTTTAATTCGTTACGTCACTTGAACTGAGGTCAAGAGGTCGGGAGTTTTAGTCAATTGAGAGTTGGAGTTTGATCACAAGAATGAACAGAGGGGAGTTTGGGTTTAGTCACGAGATTGAACAGACTTATTTGAAGCCAGGAAGCGAGGCTGGGAAGAATAAACATGTAGACAAGAAATCCAGACTCTTGTGAAGACCATTTGAGACAACTGAAACAAATTTATGTTATAAAAATATAAAGTGTTCTTATGTGGTTTCACAAAAGAAGAAAGAACAGAGGTCTTAATTTGTTATGATGTTGGTGATTTTGTGTTTCATTACGGAGCTCAGCAGGAGGGTAGAAGAATTCTTGAAGAAAAAAAGGTATGAAGCATATATTATTCTTTTCATATATGAGCTGTAATATATGTGATTACTCTCTGATACAACATGACTCAGTTTACACGTCGATATCATATCCTCTGACTAAAAAACATGTATACAATTTATACGTCGAATATAGGCGTTATAAAAACGATATAGTCCATCTTCATATAACATATAACTGTTTTAATATCTCACCTAATATATAACATATGACACTTTATCTCTATACTAGCGGGGGTACCCGGCGTTGCCCGAGTGTTTGTTTCCGGGACGGGGGGGAGGTTTAAAAAATGTTCTGGTAGGTAAGTAGGAAGGATCAAACCCGGAGTCATGAGTAAAAGTAGGAAAATAAAGTGTGAAAAAAAACCAAAAAAAAAAAAACATCTGCAACGTTAACAGTTCGGCCACCAAGAAAAGTCCATTCCAGTTGTTTAGGAAAAAAACCAAAAAAAAAACGACTACGGTAGGTCGGCGCGAACGTGAAAATATAATGTGAATTGTCCAGCACGCTAACCACTACGCCACAGAGCACTGCAGCTTAGTTTAGTGATTTTAAATAACTCCACATGAAAGAACTACGAAGCCAAACCGGTGTTCTCTTCTCAACTGTTCCTTGTGAACGATCCCCAAACGGTGTTAAGTGGTGGCAGGGGGAGGAGGAATTTATTAGAGAGAAAATATTTTACCACTTCCATTGATCTTAACCGATTTTGGCCGTGACTTCTCAGCAGAAAAAGTATAGAAATCTAAGATTATCGAAGAATTTGAGAAATAATAAGCCTATAACACACCTCAGATATTGTTCTGCCGTTTGTGCATATTATATTTGCATGAAATATCTTGATTTTTAATCCTATTAATGTCAAAATCAGACGGGAAAAAATGAGTTCATTTTATTTATATAGATAGAAGAATAGATAGAAGATAGAAGAGAAGAAAGATAGATAGATAGAAGAAGAAGAAGATAGAAGATAGATAGAATAGAAGAGATAACATACGTCGTTTTGGTTCCAATCCACCTCCCTATACAACACAATTGCAAATGAATTCTACTCAGTCATGACTGTCAGAATAAGAACATCTTACCTCCCCCGTTGTAGATTAAATTAAGAATGCCATGCAGATTCCTACGTTTAACAGAAAGATTTCTGAGTTCAACAAGATAAACCTAGAAAAGGGTCGGAGGTTACATAGACCGAAACGTTGGGCGAATAACAATCAAGGGGAGAACAGTAGTCCGAAACATCCAAATAATAATGATATAAATTTACAAAATGATTCTATCGTGTAGAATGTTGATGTCGCCATCTTGTTTGTGCTGTTCATATTGGAGTTGTAAATTGAATGCGAAACATCTTTGAATATCTTGCTCTTATTAATGATTTGCCTTTTAATTTTTTTTCTGGATTTTTCGTATTTTTAAAATATTTCTGTTTTAAAGAGCGGAATTACTTGAAAGTGTTCTCTTGTTCTATAGTTTTTTTTTTTTTAGGTCTTGTAACATCTTCACGCTGAAGAAAACTTCACGTATTGTCGTTTACCTCAGCGGGTAGCTTTGCACATGTGCGTTCTCACCAGATAGAGATCAAGAAAACGAAGCCTTTTAATAAAGACGTCGTGAAAGGTGTTTACACGTGCTGGTCCTTTCTTTCATAGTTGTTTCTTGATGTCGTTCATGACCGACGCAATCGTCATCCTGGTTGTAGATAGCTCTGTCTGTTTGGCAAAGACCAAAATTACTCTTACATCAAAATACAATGGAGACTTGTTGAAGTTTCAAAACCTTTATCACAGAGAGTGCCTTGTGAGATAGTTCCAGTCTCAGGAAAATAGAAGGAGTCCTGAAAAAATAATCATTTATATCCCACGGTTGAATGATGTGACACAAGGATAGGAGAATGGGATTTGAAAAGCTAGCGCTCTAGAAGACAAAAAGAATTCCTGAATAGCCGCCATTGATTTTCTCGCTAAATACGCCTCAAGTGATTAGCAATAGGCCTACCATTTAAAGGGAGATGAAACCAGGGATGGTGGGCATTGGAGTACTGCACATGATAAAAGATGTATCTCGAATAACGGGGTAAGCCATCTTAACAATGGCATAGACTCTGTTAGGGTTTGTGCTGAGGGAACACACGCACTAAAAACACCCTCGGCTAAAGGCAGACCTACAAACCGAATTGGAGCAATCCAAATGCTTGTGAATAATTTAAACTTTCAAAACATAAAAAAATATTGTACGGGCATTTATTTAAACTAACAAGAACATATATCAGAATGAAAAAGAGGCATATGTCCAAAGAAGTTAGATCTAATCCGGTCTATACTGGAAAATACAGAATCCGAGGTGAAATGGAAACGGTAAATCAAGTAAGCACGGGAACAAACAATCTGAAAAATCGAAAGTTACAACGTTGAGTAAAAAAAAAAAAAAATAGCTTGCACTATGAAAGTATAACTGAAGCAATGTTTTAGGAAAAGTACTAACAGTCAGTGCCCGGCCGTTTGATATCTCGATAACTCAATATAAAAACTGTGAACTTTATCTGAGACTAGATTGAAACTGTCCTACGAACATGAAAAACGGTAAAACAGCTGGATTGTATAGACTCCTTCAAGGCCTGGAAAACAGAGAAATAAAATGACGCCTTGCTAAATAATGCGTAAATAAATTGACAAAGTCGGGTCTGTACCGATTGGTATATATATATATATATATATATATATATATATATATATATATATATATATATATATATATATATATATATTATTCCTTAATTAGAAATTTATTTTGAGATGAGCATTATATGTTAATTTTAATTTTTTTTATTTCGGACTATTAGTCTCATCTTTATTAGTTGTTTTTTTTTTTTTTTTTTTTTTCAATCCCACCCAAAGCGTGCCAGAGGTAATTGGTAAAAAATGTGGTGAGACGACAACAACTACGGATGGCAGTTATGGCTGAGAATGCAGTTAGGAGATTCGAAGTTCCTATCCGTCGCGGTTACCACCTGACGAAGGCCAGAGGAAGTTGGCCGAAACGTTGTGAACCAATAAAAAAAAAAAAACTAATAAAGATGAGACTAATAGTCCGAAATAAAAAAAATAAAATTAAAATTGACAAAGGTTTCATACTTTCATTCACAAAACAAAGATACGTGGATATTGCTTTAAACTACTTTGAAATGTCTCTAACAGCCATTGCTGGCAAAATATACAACGCAAGGGATGATATAAAACAGACCGAAACATAAACATTTGGTTAACTATGATGACCACCTGTCTAATTGCTTGGATGAATGTATCTGTTAATACCTGAATGTCCCAGAGGAATTTATGGTTTTCGTTTTTTAATACTGTCCTCAGTTTCTGTCTGTACCATTTTTCCACATGTTAAAAGTGCGCTCGTTCTGAACGTTTATAGCATACTAGTTTCTCCATGAAGTTCTCTCTAATCTTGAATTCTTTTCATGTCGTTCTAATCGCATATTTCTGTGCAACTATCAGTAGCGATTCTGTTTCCCTGTCCAAGTGTCCTTTACTTAGCTCAGTCGAAGTGTTTTTGTGAGTATATTTTGTTATTTTAATGAATCGCTTATGTAACTGTTCCCCCCCCATTTTTTTCTCGTATTTTAATTTCTGGTTTCACCATTTAATGCATTATACATTTTGACGGTGTCTCTTCTTGGTGTAATCAATCTTTCGGTCTTCTGAGTTTTTAAAACCCCTTCTACACTCTCATTTATTTATCAGTTCTCATTTTCTTCGTTCTTTTTACGTAGAGTCGACTAGTATCATATGTCGTGTGTGGTGCATGGTGTATAGTCATTAGTTTCCTTGTCTTCTGCTAAATATCATAAGTTCTTCTTTGGTTAGCCTATGACTGGTTCAAATATCTTAGTAATTATATTGCCCAGGTGGTTATTCTTTTAATATGTTGTTTTCCTTCGAAGAGTTATATGGTACTACTCAGGTATCCATCCTTTCTATTATTATTAGTAGTAGTATTAGTATTAGGATCAGTCGTGGTAGTAGTGTTAGTAGTAGTACTACTAGTACTATAAGCGTCAGTATTACACCGTGTATATTTGCAAAATTGCCTTTGATCTCGGAAAAGTCAGTCATAGGACTTCTTAATAATTTTCTTGTTACACCAAGTGTAGCCAAGCGACCAGTGGTAGACGTCACCTGAGGTCGCCTCGCTTTGATTTCAATAAATTCAAACACACTAGTCTTTACGTTTTAATTCTAAAGCGATCGTTGCTTTGGTAAACACAAGGCTTCAAGAGTCGATAAGTTTGTGTGTGTGTGTGTACAATGAAGATAGATAGATAGATAGATAGATGAATATATAAATATATAGATAGCTAGATAGATAGATATGTATACGAATAAAGAAAAATGGCATCAGAGAAAACGAAGTTGGCAAGGAACGAGAAAGAGAAAAGAGAGATAGATTAACGTTGAAAGAAAGCACGTACAGGGGAGAGGGAAAGGTGAGTGTACGCCTACTTATTTAAATAGGACGAAAATCGTGTCTATATCTTAATATGTCGTCAAATCTTGTAATTAACTAGATCTATCTCCACTAGGAACTGACTATAGAATATATGTGAAATTTCGTGTTAATATGCACCAATAGGAAACACCTAGGCCACCTACATACATGGTAACCCCAAAACAAACGGGCCCCGTATACACTTTATGTGATATCTCCATTATTTATTCACTGATTTTATAGGACATGGCAGAATCAATGACCGTGAGTACACCAAGCCCCCAGTGGGAGCTGGGACAAAGAATATACTGTGTTAAATTTTACTACAAGACAGGCTGGTTTAAGAAAACCCAGGACAGTTTCATGCTTCAGTTCGCATGTGAAAAGGTTCCATCCAAAAGCAGAATTCAGAACTGGTTGGACCACTTCGAGAAGTATAGGACCGTGGAGAACCTCAACGCTGCAAGAGAGAACCATCCAAGCCACCCAGGACGTCCCAAGAAGCGAACAGCCTAGCTGGTCGAAAGAGTGAAAGAGTCTCTCAGTCAGAGTCCGAAACGCTCTGTGCGTAAGCGAAGTCAGTTCCTCGGTATGTCCCGTGAGACTTGCAGGAGATTACTGGTGAACGATATCAGAGCTTACCCATACAGAATACAGACGCTGCAGACCCTTGCAGACAAGAAGCAGAGTAGGGCTATGACAGTCAAGATGCCCGAGAAGATCGAGGAGACACCAAGTTTCCTTATCCTCCTTTGGACCTCAAATGAAGCCCACTTCCATCTTGATGGAAAGGCGAACTCCAAGACAAATGTCTTCTGGAGGTCCCCCAGACCCAATGAAGTAGCCACCAGGCCCCTGCACTCTCCTAAGTGCACGGTGGGGGCTGCAATCTTGGCCAGAGGCATCATCGGACCAATCTTCATCGAAGAATCTGGCGCAGCAGTGACAGTCACCTAGGAGCGGTATGTGGAGGTCCTCAAAACCTTCAAGAGTGAGCTCCAGACCATCTAACCGTCGCTCATGAGCAAGTTCTGGTTGCAGCAGGACGGAGCAAGTTCTCATAATTCAAACCTGTCCCGAAATTCGCTGAAAGAGAACTTCGGAGTGATCAGTCTCAAGACTGATTTTGAGTGGGCACCCAATAGCCCGGACCTAAGCCCCGCAGATTTTTTTCTTTGTGGTGATCTTAAGGACAGAGTACGCAGGGAAACCCAAAACCATCACGGAACTCAAGGAATCCATCAGAGAGGAGATGAGGTCCATTACCAATTCGGTCTGTAAGAACATCATGGACAAGTTCGTGCTGCGCCTCAAAAAATGCACGGAGCTAAATGGAGGCCATCTACAACATATGCTGTAGAACGGAGAAAAAAAAGGCGAAATACCCTAGTGTTTTGATGTGATATTTTGAATATAATAAACTAGTTATGACCAAAATTTAATTTCATTCGGACAAAACACTAAGAAACGGGTCCTAATTAGGATCTGGGCCCGTTTTCTTTGGATATATATATATATATATATATATATATATATATATATATATATATATATATATATATATATATCAAGATGATTAAATAAATATCGCGGCCAACTTCTTCAACATGAGCGAGTTGTTGGCACTGCTCTAGGGATAAGAGACCTGATTGTATACCGCGGCAGATTAACAGAAGTTGACGGTTACCCAGAATACTATAAAACGCTGTATTACCTACCTCCATCGAGCCGAACGGGTCAACATTGTTAATCTGCGAGCGGCTATAAATCAAAATGATTCGTCAAACAAATAAACGAGAGGATGGGCAGGCTATCTGTGCCCGCCCCCAATCTTTTAGATGTGGACGGTTACTGCGTTGCCAACGGTTGATTGGAAGGTTCCGTCAGTCGAATAATAACATTATAACTTGACAAAATCTAAGACGGAATTGAATTATATTGATATAAAAGAAAGAATGTAGAGCTAATCGTTGAGATCCAACAAACTTAACAGTTTCAAACGATAGTAGATGGCATAAAGATGTCACAAGATAACCGAAAAGTGAATATGTGAAAAAAGAAATGATTCCTCCGTCGCATGCCTATATGATTACAATAGAAAAATGCGAGCATGAAATGTAATATGATTAAGCTTAAACATAGAAAAGTACAGGACTAGTTGTTAAAACTGGAAAAAAAGGGCACGATATTTTAGTAAAAAATATAAATTTATAACTTCAAATATTGCACCATTAAGAATTGATTATATAATGTTATAAATTGTTAAAAAAATTCTTAATGCTGCAATAAAAATTGAAAATATTGTGTTTCACAATATAGCTGAGAAGGTGATCTATAAACTGTAATAATATTTGAAATTTGGTCGACAAATGTGTTTGCGGTGAAGCTTTAAAGCAGTTCTAAATGACTAAAATTGCTACTTTGCCATATATTCAAACACAATATAGTATATCTATTTCTCTCTCTCTCTCTCTCTTGGTTTCTCTCTCTATCTCTCTCTCTCTATAGTAACTATAATGAAGCCTCTTTCTTAGAACTGCACACCTGTGAAACTCTGTTCCGTCTGCCTGCTTCCCACCTGACTACAACCTGGATGTCTTCAAGTCCAACAGAAACAAATTCCTTATGAACCGCCCCCTTAAGTAAAGACTTCATTAAATCTCCACACTAATGTAATGTACTTGCAATAACCCTTATCCCTGAGTGGCTTCCGGGCCTTGATAAGTGGTGTCCACCGTGTAAAAAAAACAAAAAACTGGACTTTCCTTTGGATGAATTTACCTGTTTGTATGTATATGCCCCACAGGATCTAGTAACTTCTATTTCCAAGTAATGGTGCCGATTTGTACTTATACTATTTGTATGAATGTTCAAGATTCAGTCGTCTGCATAATTCCCAGTGTGCTGCTTTCTACACTTTATCGTGTATATTTTTTATATTCTTTTTGTGGTAGTTTGCTGCATTCGCTTATTATGTGGTTTATTGTTTCGTCTTCTTGCCAACAGATAATGCGTTTGCTTTTTCCTTGTGTTTGATATAGTTAGTTCTGATTGCGTTATTTTGTGCGGCTGGTATTAGGGATTCAGTTTATTTGTTTAGGTTTCCCTTTTGTAGCCATGTCTATTTGTTTTCATTAGTCTCATCCTTTGTCGTCTTTATAAATCGCTAGTGTAGCTGTTTCTCTTCGCATTTTTCTTTTCTCCTCTTATCCACTGTCTTTCCATTTTTTGTTTTCTTTATTTTTCAGTGTCTCTTGCTGCGGTAATAATGCTTTCAATATTCTGCATTATATTTTTTTCTAATTTATTTTTCGTGTCATTCACACACTCTTCTATACAAGCATTATTATTATTATTATTATTATTATTATTATTATTATTATTATTATTATTATTATTATTATTATTATTATTACACGAAATGTTTAAATATATTATTCCATATTTCAAATTTTTATTTCTCAATATTAAGAAGAAATTTATACATATATAAACTTTATACTCACTGCTTCTAACCTATCTATCTATCTATCTATCTATCTATCTGCCTGTCTATCTATCTATCTATCTATTCACCAGTCTGGCGATCTGTCTCTTTATATAATTAATTCATACAGGTACGTATTTACAAGAACAAACCTTATTCACGTACATACGTTTCTATTATGTATATAATGTTATTTTGATTTAAACTATTTCTTGAACATAATATAACTGTTTGATGTCCGAATGTAAGAAGATTTTTGTCCATGTTTTCTGAATGAAAAAGACAGTGGGAAAGATAGAAAGAGACAGAAAAAGGTACTTACATATATGTGTGCGTATGTATTGGCAACAATCTCGCAAGCAGTGGTCATTTTCTGTAATGAACTTGATGTTCCTTTTTCAAAGAAATTTCTGACCAAATACCAGCTGTTGCTTGCCAAAGTATGTTTTTTTTTTAATCTAGATCCACAGCTCGACAGTTTTTATTATGGTCATTTTTTTTTTTTGTATTTTTTGTCCTTAATTGATGAATAATAAAAAAACAGGACAGAAAGTCGCGGTTTACATAACCTCCCAAATTTAAATGTTCTTATGTAAATCGCTCCAGACAAAACATGAAGCCACGTGATTTAATGATATTTTACTCTCCACTCATTTACGCCGGTTTCGATGAGGCATTGTTTTTTTTTTAATGGAGGGATTCGGGCAGCGATATATCTGTTCACATTACACTTGAACGTCTGCATGTCATTACAGACATGAAAGCGTGGACCCGAGGGAGAGTTTCCAAAAACTAACTGTTCGACTTAAAAAAAAAAACTGCTTGAGTAGAAGGGTGTACAACATCTAGGGATCTTTACAAGGTTGAGTCATCTTTGACCTGCCTTTTTATTAGTTATTCAAAATTGTGATGTTTGTACACATATGATGTATTTGGATCTACACATTAGAGCTTCGTATCACGTGGGTATACCGCTGCATGTGGTTTCCAAGTGGGGTTTGAGCATATTCAGCGTCAATAGTAGGGAGTTTGAACTAACTGTCACAATGTATACCAAAAATCCACCGAATCCTAGCCCTCTGTCTTCATGATAAATTAATTTAATAGGAGCCCATTATTTACTTACATGTAATTGATGCCTCCGTTCAGTCTCGAAAGACAAAGGATACCCCCTGTCGGGACAGTCGCGCGTGTAATTGCGAGGCAAGGATCGCGCATCCCTAACCACACCTCTCCTGAATCGACACTGTTTGGGTCCAGTGGCAAGGAGAAGACCAGGGCAATTGGAAACAGTATCGGAGATAAGCGGAGAGCACGCACATCACCTGGAAGTCCCAAATGGTCACCCATTTAGTACTGGCCAGGCTCAACGTTGCTTAACTTCGGTGATCCAGCAGAAACCGGTGTGTCAACGTGATTAGTTGAATGTATTATGGCACTACAGACATAGTTATTGTGAACTTGATCAAGTCTAACAAATTAAGGCAAACGGTAGATCCTTTTATCCTAATCGTTTCTAATGAACTTTGTAGATTTAATGTATTTTCAATATGTCGCCATTTTTCAAATAAGAATGAAACATATTGTGTCAGTAAAGAATACGTTAATTGGAACACATAAATATTGCGTCCGATTTCCACCGAGGTAATTAGTTTTCAGTTCAAGAAAATGGCGAAAAGATCATAATGGTCGTGATTTTAATTTTGATTTCTTTTTATTTCATTCACTTTTGTTTTTACGGTTTGATTTCCATTTTCTTTTGCCTTGTTTAGATTCTTCGATGGCTTCGATCTAATGCACCCGTTTCATTATGTTAAACTTAGTCTGATTTCGAGTTATCATCTAATAATACGATCATTCCAAATATTTTTTTCGATTCCGTTACAAATACCTATTCTGATTTTTAACTTGTCCAAGAAAAAAAGAAAGATTGACATTTTGGTTAAGAGGGGAAATCGAAGTGCCCTCGTCTACTTTTAAAAGCTAGATATAATTTTCTTTTTAATCGTAGAAACTTCTCAATGATCTTGTTCTTTTTCTTTTGTATTCAAAATTATGATAAAATAATTGTGAGAATTTCAGGGTTTTTTTTTTTACCTCTACCAGCAATGAAAAAAGTGATACCGGCATGTTGAACAATGTTTTTGTCAATGTAAAAAATTATATTAGTGATATCTAGAAACACATTGTAAAATGTATTACATAAGATTCAACTGAGAATGATAATATACTACTACTACTACTACTACTACTAATAATAATAATAATAATAACAATAACAATAATAATGATAATAATAATAACAATACCAATAATACTGATAATAATAATAACAACAACAACAACAATAACAATAGTGATAATACTTACAATAATGATAATAATAAAGATAACAACAGGAATAATAATAACAATAATAATAATAACAATATTAATAATAATAATAATGATAAAAATTAGAACAATAATAACAATAAAAATAATAACAGCAATAATAATAACAACAGCAATGACAATAATGATAATGATAATAATAATAACAACAATAATATTAATAACAACGACAAAAACAACAATAATAATAACAACAACGACAATCACAATAATAATAATGATGATAATGATAATTATAATAATAATAATAAAAGTGATAATAATAATAATAATAATAATAATAATAATAATAATAATAATAATAATAATAGCACAAATAAATAAATAAAAATATCGTATTTTGGAATCGAAAATTAGACTAAACTTTTCTCAATTCCGAGACAGAATCTGGTATCAGCAAAAGTGGCGATGTTTTTCCTTGATAATTACATTAGTGATATATACGATATATACGATTTGCTCGAAGATTGTCTCGAGGGTGCTCTAACCTTGTCATAGACTATTTGACAAAGATAGACCTTGGTCTCTGTGCCTTTAGGTTGTTCCCTAAGCTCAAGGAAAACTTAAAAGGCTGTGGTTTTGAAACAATCAAGGAGATGAAAGAGGCTTTAACGTAGGTTATTGACACGTTTACACAAGAGGACTTCCATGGAGTTTTCCTGAAATTGTTGTACCGGTACAAAAGTGTATTGCTGTCGGAGGAAATTACTACGAAGCGGGCTAGAGTTTCATGCGTGTATTATATAAATAAAAGTTTCCATACAAAAAAAAAATCTGGAAACGTATTACAGGCATCTCGTATGCGTAGATATCTCATGTTATTATGTAACATATTTTTTTTACATGTAGCCCAGTTTTTAACATGTTTGTAAATAACACTAATATAAATTATTATTACATTAGCGATATTTACAAACATGTTTAAAATGTACTACAGAATGACATTAATGATATATGCAAACATTTTGAAAAATGTGCAAAAGCTCATAAGTAATATTTGACATTAGTTCAAAATGTACGACATAATTACACAAGTTATATCAGCACGTGTTAAAATGTACTACATTACATTAGTGATATCTACATACATATTAAAACATACTACTTGATTAAGTAAGATATATTTATATGCCTGTGTTAATATACTAAGTGATTGATATTTACTAACATGCTAAACTTTGTACTGCATAATTACATTAATCATATCTAAAACAAGTTGCAAAATGTATTACAGCATTACACAATGTATATCTACGAACATGTTGAACAACGTAGTCAATAATTATATTAGTGATATCTACTCACATGTTAAACTTCACTATATAATAACATTAGTGTTACCTCTAAACTTGTTGAAAAAATTACTACATCATTACTTTAGTTATATGTACAAAATGCTGAAAATGTACTATATAATTATACTAGTGGGGGTACCCGGCGTTGCCCGAGTGTTTGTTTCCGGGACGGGGGGGAGTTTTAAAAAATGTTATGGTAGGTAAGTAGGAAGGATCAAACCCGGAGTCATGAGTAAAAGTAGGAAAATAAAGTGTGAAAAAAAAAAAACAAAAAAGAACATCTGCAACGTTAACAGTTCGGCCACCAAGAAAAGTCCATTCCAGTTGTTTAGGAAAAAAAAAAAAAACGACTACGGTAGGTCGGCGCGAACGTGAAAATATAATGTGAATTGTCCAGCACGCTAACCACTACGCCACAGAGCACTGCAGCTTAGTTTAGTGATTTTAAATAACTTCACATGAAAGAACTACGAAGCCAAACCGGTGTTCTCTTCTCAACTGTTCCTTGTGAACGATCCCCAAACGGTGTTAAGTGGTGGCAGGGGGAGGAGGAATTTATTAGAGAGAAAATATTTTACCACTTCCATTGATGTTAACCGATTTTGGCCGTGACTTCTCAGCAGAAAAAGTATAGAAATCTAAGATTATCGAGGAATTTGAGAAATAATAAGCCTATAACACACCTCAGATATTGTTCTGCCGTTTGTGCATATTATATTTGCATGAAATATCTTGATTTTTAATCCTATTAATGTCAAAATCAGACGGGAAAAAATGAGTTCATTTTATTTATATAGAATAGAGAAGATAGATAGAAGATAGATAGAAAGATTAGTAATTTCTACCAATATGCTAAGGAATATACCACATAATAGCGGTAGTAATATCTACACATGTGTTGAAAAATGTACAACATTATTATTTTTTTTTACAAGGTAGTCACCACTTATCAAGGCCTGGAAGCCACTCAGGGATAAGGATTATTGCGTGTACAGTAATCAATGAAATAGTATCGTAGTAATCGTTAGTATTTGAGATTTGATAAATTGTCTTACTTAAGGGGGCGGTTCATCAGAAATTTCTTTACATTGGACTTGAAGACATCCAGGTTGAAAGGTGGGAAACAGGAAAACGGAAGAGAGTTCCACATGCGTGCACTTCTAAGAAAGAAGCTTTGTTCACTGAATCTACGTTTTGGTTTTTGCACAGATAAGGAGTGGGGGAAATTTGTGACAGTGGTTTCAGCTAGACGGGTGTTTATCGTCAAAGATTGGCGAGGGGGGACTAGAGATTGGAGCTCAGACGAGCACTTGCCATGGAAGTAATGATAAAAGAAAAACAGGCACATAACGTCTCTCCTGTGGGAGAGAAGTTGCAGAGAAGCGAATACCCCTCAAGCCACGAAGCCTATTTCGTACTCTGTCAAG
>NC_136505.1:42298737-42323737 GCF_053919585.1 Euprymna scolopes | reverse complement strand
TTGCAGTCAAGAGTTTCTAAGAAAACTTTATTCCGCCAGTCAACCACAATCACTCCCCTTGCGTGGTGTTTGAAGATTGTGTTAATAAACGTTGTTATTGTTTATAACAAACGCTTTCAGACATTTTTTCTTTGATTGCTTGGCAACTTTTCTTCCCTCCAGCAACAAATTCAACCTTCGTCGACTGGGCCATACTCATCAATTCTTTCTACGGATCTTAAAGCAACGTGGGCGTGGAAGGAAACAGAGAAAGACCAGTCAACGTATGTGGTAATCACGAAACCATCGGCCAACTCGGGTTCGTGAAGATATCGTACCACATTTGGTGCCTTAAGACGCAGGATTGACCCTGGTTAATTACCAGACGGATCTCGTCGCATCTGTGTCGCAGAATCCAGTATCGGCGCTTCAAAACACAAGATCGACACTCTGTATATTCACCGGCACAACGACACTCCACCCAGAAACCAGCCTAGGAAGCAATTAGCTCAACCTACTCAAGCCACTCACCAGAAAAGTCCACAGAGTCAGGGTAAGTGACTATTTTTCTTTGTTCTTTGCATTCATTGTGCATGTTGGTTCATTTCTAAATAGCTTCTAGGTGTGTTTATTTTTTTTTTTTTCTTAATACAATGGCTACTTCTCGTTCAAATATTTCACCTATGTTGGTAACAGCTGGATCAAAGATCCCAATTTTTTCTGGTAGACCGGCAGATCTGAAACCATGGCTGATGGCATTGAAAAAAAAACAAAGGGTCCATAATTTATCGGACCCTGAATTGATTAACCTAGCCTATGACTATTCAGATGGAGTAGTGTCCGAATGGATTGGAACTTATCTTGATGACCATTCGGATACTTCCAGTAAAGCCTTATTCGATGAAATCACAGCACAGTATGGAGAGTTTGTCAACCCTGCTGATGCTGCTCGAGCATTGATTAAGGTGATACAAGGAAAAAATGAATCGCTTGCAGAACTGGCTAGTAGAATGTCAAGTCTTGCAAGGCTGGCTTATAGAGACTCTGAACTGAGAGAAGGGTCAGCTGTACAGGTACAGCTAGCTGAATTCTTCATTGATGGAATAAACAATACTTTCATTAAGGAAGATGTGGCCAGAGCCAACCCAAAGACACTGTCGGAGGCTTTGTCATCAGCCAGAGAAAGTGAAAGGCTTTATGAGCGACTTCTGGGCTGTGGGAAACGAGAAAAAATGAATAATAAATTTTCAGGTAGAAATCATTGGCAACAGGAGGGAATAGGCTCTCATACAGTACTAAGGGAACCAAAGGCGGAGGGTTACCATAGAAAATGGTCTGGAGAGAGTCATGGTTGTTACAGCTGTAGACAACCAGTAAAAAAAAAGGGGATTACTTCAAATCAGCATGAACGCTGGAATTATTACGAACAAAGGTGTCCAAAGTCTGAAAGCGGGAATGTAACTTACTCGACTTCAGAAAAACGAAACACCAAGGCACCGGCACAAACAAAAAGTCGCAGAACTAACCATATTCAGTCATTAAAAGAAAAAAAGAATAAGGGTACTCTTGCTCCTAAAAAGAATAATCCAAGAAATTCCTGCTCTAAACGGGAAATGATTAATATTCCCAACACAAAAGGAGCAGAAGAATATGAATTATTCACACAGGGCTCGGACATGACGTGTAGGGTAGATATCATGGGCAAGCAGGTAGAAGCATTGATAGACTCCGGGTCAGAAGTCTCGCTTCTAAAGTCCTCAATTTTTGAAGACCTAAGAGATAGCAAAATAAAGTTGAAAGACTCAGATTTAACAGTAACTCAAGCAAATGGACAGAAAATGAAACTAAATGGTATGATCCACCTACCTATTAAAATCGGAAAGATTAAGACAGGTTCAAAATTGTACATTGCACCTGACTTAGACCAAACCATGATTTTAGGGGAGGATTGGTTAAAAATAAATAAAGCACAATTATGTTTTAATCCAAATCGGCTAACGATAAGAGGGGTAAAAATTCCCTTGGGTAATAGTTCCGGCGGGGAAATTAAAATCTACACTACAGACAGTGTAAAATTACCCCCACGAACTGCTATCTCCTGCGCAGCCAAACTAGTCCCCTCAGAGCCAAATAAAGAAAACCTATACCAGGTGATTTCAACGGAGGAGGTAATACCGGAGGAGGAAGAAATAGTGTTAGTTGAAGCGATAGTAAAAGAAAATGAGAAGGGAAAGATTCCAGTTATGTTGGCAAATTTGGGTAATAAAACTTTGAGCGTTCCCAAGGGTGAAAATTTGGGAAGGGTAGCGCCAATAAGAATTCGGAAGCAAGTCAGGTACATTGAGAAACGCCCAATTAAGATGAGCAAAAATACAATTAATCCTAAGGACATCAACGTACCTAATGAGCATAGACAAGAGATAGTGAATTTAATTCAGAAGAATATAGATGTTGTCGCTAACTCAGATAAGGAGTTGGGACGAACTTAGTCGGTTCAAATGAAAATAGATACTGGAAACAACCCACCCATAAAAATGAAACCGTACAGAACTCCGATACACAAAAGGGAGTTAGTAGAAGAAGCTGTCAAAGAAATGCTGGAAGCTAAGGTGATTGAACGCTCACGATCTCCTTGGAGCTTTCCCATTGTAGTGGTTGACAAAAAGGATGGGGGACACCGCTTTTGTGTAGATTTTAGAGCCCTCAACAACATAACTAAGCCGCTTGCTTATCCACTACCATTAATAGATGATATACTGGCCCTCTTAGGCAAGGCAAGATGTTTTTCCACCCTTGATTTGAGATCAGGGTACTGGCAGGTAGCCCTGGATCAAGATGACCGTGAAAAGGCTGCATTTGTGTGCCACTACGGGCTTTTTCAATTTCGAGTTATGCCCTTTGGATTGGCTAATGCTCCAGGTGTTTTCCAACAACTCATGTCCATAGTACTTGGAGGGTTGGAAGGCTTTGCTATGGCATATCTCGATGACATACTAGTTTTCTCGAGCAATATAAATGAACATTTCCAACACCTTCAAACGGTATTCAATCAACTGAGAAAACATGGGTTAAAATTAAAACTGGCAAAGTGTCAGTTCATGATGGCAGAAACTAAATACTTGGGATTTGTCATAAATAAACAAGGAATCAAGCCAGATGATGATAAGGTCAAAGTAATTCGCTCGATGCCAGAACCTAAAACTGTTAGACAGGTCAGGGGTTTTATAGGCGCAATCGGATATTACCGAAGATTCATACCTGCATTTTCAAGAATAGCTACCCCTCTTATAGCTCTCACAAAAAAAAGTGCTCGCTTTAAGTGGACAGATGATTGCCAGCGATCATTTGATACGCTGAAAGATCAACTGTCAACGATCCCCTTATTGGCATACCCAGACATAAATAAACCTATGATCTTGTACACAGATGCGAGCGACCTGTGTATTGGGGCATGTCTAACTCAACCATGTCCTGAGAAGGACGGTCCTGTCCCAGGAATACCAGAAGAAGTACCTATCTACTTTCTTTCTCACAAGTTAACATCTACGCAACAGAAGTGGCCTGTCATAGAAAAGGAAGCATTTGCTATTGTATATGCTCTCCAAAAACTTGATTATTATCTAAACGGTGCACAATTCGTGATAAAAACAGATCATAAGCCTTTGAAATATCTATTTAAAGCAGATTTGACAAATAAAAAGATACAACAATGGGCCTTAAAAATAAGTGGATACAACTGTACCATAGAATATCTATCGGGCAAAGAAAATACATGTGCCGATTTATTGTCACGTATCCCTAATCAGCTAGAACAAGAATCGACGCCTCAAGAACTTGAAATTGATGATAAATTTTATCAAATAAACATGATAAACTCACATAGGTTGGATTATAGACACACCTTAGATGAAACAGATAGAACGGATGAAAACCCCAAAAAAGAAATGCCCCAATTAGACAGATACAAGGAAGATGAAGAAATTAAGACGCTAAAAAGAACCATAGAGTCAGGTAAAGCATCTAAAGCATTTCTAGAAAGATATATGGTACAAAATGGGTTGCTATACTATCTTTCTGACCGAGACGGAGACGTCCGACCTAGGTTGTATATACCCAAACAGATTCGAGGGGACATATTGAGACAGCTTCATGATAAAATGGGGCATATTGGTATTGACAAGACGTACGAACTCATAGGCAGGAAATATTACTGGCCGGGGTTGTACAAGGAAGTCACAAACCATGTAAACCTATGCGTTGTTTGTCAGTCGAGGAGCGGCAAATCTGAAATTGCACCCCTTGAAGAAACTGATGTCCCATTTTATCCCTTTGAAAAAATTAGTGTAGATGTCTCCGGACCCTATGGGGAAACTCCACAGGGAAATAAATACATAGTTAGCTTTGTGGATTGGCTAACTAACTGGCCGGAAGCCTATGCAGTACCAGATAAGAAAGCTCAGACTGTAGCTAGACTATTACTAACCGAAATAATCCCGCGCTTTGGGACCCCCTTAGAACTGGTATCTGATAATGGCCCAGAAAACGTTAATGAAGTAATGAGACAAACAACTGAAGGTCTCAACATCAAGCACATTGTAACATCCCCCTATCACCCACAAGCTAATGCTAAGGTTGAGCGGTTCCACCGATTCTTGGGAGATACATTGGCAAAGCTCACTAAAGACGACAAGGAAAATTGGGATTTATTCCTGACTCAGGCATTAGCGGCCATAAGATTTTCTATTAATGAAGTGACCGGATTTTCCCCTTATTTTTTACTATTTGGTCGAGATGTAATCTTGCCTATTGATAATCTATTAACACCCCGTAGGAAATATCTGGGAGAAGATTTTCACCAGATAATCCTCCAAAATCAACATAAGATATTTATGCAAGCTAGGCAGAGGATAAAACGTGCCCAGAAGAAACGAAATGAAAGGGTAAACTTGGGGAGGAAAGAGGTAACCCTCAAAATAGGAGATCCGGTGTATCATAAGAAGCATCTACGACAAGGGAAGCTTGACGAAAAATGGTCTCCTTATTATAGAATAATTAATCAGACAGGTCCAGTAAATTTTGTTGTATGGGACCAAATAAATGGCAAAGTAAAAAAGGCTCATGCAAATGACTTAAAATTAGCAGGAGTAGAAGAATGGGAAATTCCTAAAAGAAAAGAAGCAAATCCACGTATGAGATGGACGAGGTGGGTAGAAGCCCCCTCGGAGACTGATTCGGAGTCAGAAATTGAGATTGAGCCAAGCCCAATTGCTAGATCACAAATAGAAATTGAAGAAGTAGGAAATGCCTTTGTGCAAAATGAATTGGATAGTTGGGAGAGTGAAGACGAAATTCCCCTGTCAGAGTTACGAAAAAGATATCAAGAAAAAGAAGATACACCTTTAAAATACAGATTAAGAAGCTATCAAAATAAAAAAAGGGATGACTTGACATCGGGCCAATCCCATAATATAACTGATCACCAGCTTGCACCAAGTTGTGACTCAGCGAATCAAGCATGTGTGCTGGATAAAATCTAAAACCGGCATTATATAACAGAGAGATGGTTATGTAAGTTTCCATGGATGCGTCTGAAAAACAAAACAAAATAAAATAAAATATAGAGAAGGAATATATAAACAGAAGGCTTGAAAAGAAGTAGTTTTTAAAGTTAGACGGAACCATATTACCTTTCATTAGTAACCGACTGAATTTAACCCCCTATTCTCTTGTAGGATGGCTGAATTGAAGTCCCTACTCCTGCTGAGCATGCTGACAACAGTAGCAGCCCTGCGACATAGTCAGAATGTAATTTTTCGCAAAACAAGTGAAGTAACGATTACAAGGTCAAAATGGTTAATAGTTTTTACGATGAACTTCAAACCCTATTACTCCTTATTAAATAAGTTGAGAAAAGAAATAGACGAGGTCACCTTAGTAGGAAAGGATTTGGAAATTGATTGCATAGCTAATGAAAAAGGGAAATGTTTTAATCTGTGGTGCCCACTTATGCAGGACATAAAGATTATGAAAACTAGTGTGGAGGTTATAGAAAAATATTTGGATGGATTGAAACTATTACAAAATAGAGAAAAAAGATCGGTACTTCCCATAATGGGGAAAGCGTTAAACGTACTTTTTGGGACTATAACAGAGGAACAATTAGATGCCCTAAAAAAAAGATTGAGGACTTCTGAAAAAGGTCAGATGAAATTGGCCCAAGTAGAAAAGGATAGTATTACTATTCTAAATATAACCAGGGTGGAACTAGCCGATAACCGTCGCAAAATAAATGAGTTAGTGGAGGGGTTTAAGGAAATGCAAGTGGAGCTCGGAAATATCACTGGAGAATTAATGATCCGAGTGATAAAACTGGAAGATTGCATAAGAAAATATCTTCGTTTTTTAACAATCATCGAACAATTGCAGAAAAAGTTGCAAGCACTGTTGGACTCCATACAAAACCTGCAAGCACAGTCTGATATGTTAGCTTTGGGTCATTTGTCTCCAAATATAGTGGAACCTTTTGCATTAAAAGACCACTTACTAGAAGTTCAGGCCAAACTACCTCATCACCTAAGATTGCCAGCGAATCCCACAGCTGAGCTGTGGTATTACTATAAGTCATTGGGTTGTCTAACTCTCATCGAAGATGGTAAATTGCTGATTGTGGTGTCACTTCCATTGTTGGATACCGGTAGTATATATGAAGTCTTTCAAGTCATTAATTTACCGATTCCTTATCCACATGAGAAACAGGGATTGGGAACTGTCGCAAAATACAAAATAGAATCCGAAAATATTGCTCTTGATCAAACTAGAGAAAAGTTCATGTTGCTTACCTCTTCCGAGGCAGAAAAATGTACACATGATCTACTCGGAACCTGCGTATCTAATAGCCCGATATATACATTCAGCAATCACCATTTGTGTGTAATCGAATTATTCAAGGATAATAAAAAGGGAATAGGGCAGCATTGTCAAATAGAAGTCCTCCTAGATGTAATGCTGCCAAATGCTATTAGGATAACAGATGGGGCATGGGCGATAGCAGCGAAAGATGAGTTGGAACTATCTCAGGTATGTACCGGAAAACCTCCCAAAACAATAAAAATATCTCCTCCGTTGACCACTCTGCAGGTGCCATTGGGCTGTGGGGTCTATGGCGGCGCTATAACCCTTCCTCCCTATTACCAAGCCGAGGAAAAATTTGAGACCAGCGACTCTTTTTTACCATTGATGAATATCACACTTACTAGTAGATTAAGCCTATGGGAACCTCTAATAAAAGGATTTCCAAACATGACCCCGCAAGCAATCCCTAATGTCGTAAGTCCTCTAAAGAAAATAAATTTAAGGGAATTAATACATAAACTCGATGCACTTAGAGAGGAAAATTCCCTAACAGAAAGTGAACAAGTAGGTAGTTCTACCTGGTTAATTTTGGTAATAGCCATCATCTTATTAATTGTATCAGTTTTGTTAACATCAAGCCTGATAGTACGCCATTGTTTAAGTAAGCTTAAGAGAAATGAACCAACTAAACTGCACAAGAATGTTGGGAGCTCAGGAACGGTTGTCACTGATCAACAGCAGAGACTGGAACAACAAATCGAACTTGAACCAATAGGTGACATACAAACTCCACAGACCACAAATATCCCGAAAGAAGCCTTGCAATTACCATCGGTGGAGATACTTTCAGTGTAATGATCTGAATTTCTTGGAACAATCGATTAAAAAATCTTTACAAATGCATGAAAAAAAATTTTTCCTACAAATGCATTAAAAAAAAAAAAAAAAAAAAAAAAAAAGAAAAAAATTTCCTACAAATGCATGAAAAAAAAATGAAGGACTCTGCAATGAACATTTATTATTATTGTTGTTGTCATTATTATCATTATATAAAAAAAAAGAGATAATAATTCTGTAAAAAAAAAAAAAAGAAAATGAAAACATTTTTTGTAATATTTTAAAATGTCAAAAAAAAAAGGGGGGATGTAGAAAAAAAAGATGGGGTTGTTTGTTAGGATGAACAATTGATTTTTTTTCTATGGACACATACAAAACTGAACTGTGTAATCAATCATTGTAATTATATGTCTTCTGTATGTACCGTTAAACATGATTTACCGACCTTTAACCAAAGGTTAAATGTCGGTAAGTGGGGGAGGAGTATGACACTTTTAATTAAGTGTCAAAAGGTTGACTGGCGAAGTTAATTAAACAATAATTAATTAAATTATAATATTAATTGTTTTATTGAACAGTATAAAATTTGTTAAGGTAGCCAACATTTTTTAAGAACCAAGTGTAATAAACTGTCATTGAGTGCAAAGAGATGGCGACCTTAGCAAGAACAGGATTTGACCTATAAATCTGTCAATAAAACAAAAACCATCTGTAGGTGTATTGACCTTTCAAAATTATAAACGAACTATATAAGTAAAATTAATTCGGTTTGAAAGTCCGACATTTTAAGTGCAAAGAAATTGGGAATGACAGATAAAACAAAAACAAAGTGCAGACGTTTGCACCTGCTGAAAAATCATAATTTATCAAATTATAAACAATAAATATATTTTTAAGTTGGCAATCATTTTTGGGTCGGCCTAACTTGGAATTGAGTACAAGCTTGGCACAAGGACTGGGCGGCTATACATTATTCATCAACTAATCACAGAATTGCTCCGTATAGCCCCTCCCAATGATTGCAACTAATTGGCCGATTATCTAAAACCAATCAAAGGCTAACCTGAGTGATTGTTACGACGATAGCTATTAGTCGGCAATCCCCATTGGCTGGCCAATCAGACACTGATTGTTCAAGTATTCGGGCCAATAAATAGAGGATACCCAAAGCGAAAAATCGAGTTGGTTCATTTTTTTGCCGCCGCTTAAAGAACCAAATCCGTTGCCATTCTTCATCAACGCTGCTTAATTGCAGTCAAGAGTTTCTAAGAAAACTTTATTCCGCCAGTCAACCACAATCACTCCCCTTGCGTGGTGTTTGAAGATTGTGTTAATAAACGTTGTTATTGTTTATAACAAACGCTTTCAGACATTTTTTCTTTGATTGCTTGGCAACTTTTCTTCCCTCCAGCAACAAATTCAACCTTCGTCGACTGGGCCATACTCATCAATTCTTTCTACGGATCTTAAAGCAACGTGGGCGTGGAAGGAAACAGAGAAAGACCAGTCAACGTATGTGGTAATCACGAAACCATCGGCCAACTCGGGTTCGTGAAGATATCGTACCACATAATTACATACGTTATATCTACAAAGATGTTGAATAATGTACTAGAAAATTATATAAGTAATAACTACACACATCACACAAAATGTTCAACATATTTACATTCTTGATATCTGCTCTCTGTATTTTATCAAATGTGCAACATAATTACACGAGTCATATGTACATGTTGAAATATGTAGTAAATAATTATATAATAGACGTCTAATAACATGTTAAAAAGTGTTATACATGTCCAGCAATGTACTATTAATTACATAAGTAATATCTATTGAAATGTGCACTAGTGTTGTTTGAATAATGCTGATTATTCTCAGAACACAATATTTTGCAACGTCAGCACACATACCTGATAGCTTTCAAGAAGACGATGTGGCGCGTTTGAAATCAGGATCTTTGAGCAAATATGATGGAAAACTCGAAAGCATTACTCTATTATCTACGGCGAATATCCAAATGTAACACCTTTGCAACGTTGAAAGCAGTTTAATGTTTATTACTTCGAAGTGTCTACGATGTTGTAATAGTATTACCATGTACTGTCGCATTAAATGGTTTCTACTACCTACGCCGCGATCTAAAGTACAATGGGCAGTTCTTGTGAAAGATTATAAAACATTAAGGCAAGAATTAATCTTTCGCTTCTTTAATCGAATTAATGTTGAATAAAAGTTATCTCAAGTTTAATTGATCCTCAATCTTTCATTACAATTTATTCATCATTAATTATGGAACGATACCTTAAGTCCGACTGTCTGGAACTTGATATGTAAGACCAGTCCACCAACGACAGGTGGCACCATAGGATTTCTCTCAGAGCTACCGTCATTGACAGGCTCACAGAAATTAACCCTCATATTACGCAATGTTTTAACTGTAATTTATAAGTGCTTCTCTGGGTGTCGATGGTTACGATACTGCTATAAACACTACAGATGGTATATTTATTAAGAGGAAAAGCTCACTTACATAATTGATATCTACATGTCGAAATGTGCACTAGCATTGTTAGAATAATGCTGGATATTCACAGAACACAATATTTTGCAATGTCGGCATATATACCTGGTAGCTTTCAACAAGACGATCTGGCACGTTTGAAATCAGTGTTACTTCCTGAGCAAATATGATGGGAAACTCGAAATCATTACTATAGAACTACATTGAGTTATTAAAAAATATATTTGCTAATTAACATTTTATAAATTACGATTCTAGTCTTCTCCCGTTTTTTTCAGTATGTTATAAATATTATTTTATATCAATATTTTCTTGTACACAAGCAGTTCAACCAAGCTTTGCTCGACCCTATGCACTGTTCATAATTTTATGTGTATATATATATATATATATATATATATATATATATATATATATATGTATGTATATATATATATATATTAAAAAATTTGACTCATGTTTATGTAACCGACATCTAAAATTTCAAGTGTTTAGACCCAAAATTGGCGGAAGATTCTGGTAGAGTCTGCAAAGGTGAACTCTTTTATTGTTGACCTTTTGGCAGCCAAACGTTCGCCCTATAATTGACTTAAAAGTTTGCTCCGTGTCCAAACACCCATTATGTAAAATTTCAAATGTTTAGACAAAAGATTAACCGAATAATTTGCTAGAGACCGCAAAGGTAAAAGCTTTTGAACTTTGACCTCTTAGCAGCCAAATTTTTAGAGTAAAAATTAACTGAGTAATTTGATAGAGACCGCAGAGGTTAAATGTTTTTTTTTTTAACTTTGCCCCCAATTTTGATCCCGTAACATTTATACTTTGGGACTCAAATAAAATTAAAAAGTTTGATTAATGTCAAAGTAACCTAAATCTAAAATTTAAAGTGTTTAGACATAAAATTAGCGGAGGAGTTTTGTAGAATTTTCAAAAATTTAAATCATAAAACTTTGACCCCTTGACAGCTAAATTTCTGGCCGGCAACTGATTAAAAAGATATTCCCAAATCTTAATACCTCTTATGTAAAATCTCCAATCTGTAGATAAAAAATTGACAGAATAGTTTGGTAGGGAAATGTACACACACAAACACACACACAGACAATTTTACGTTTATAGATGTACTAGCATTTAAGCCCGGCGTTTCCCGGGTGTTTGGAGGTGTGTGATAAGCAAAAAAAAAAAAGTGGTACTAGGAAGGCAGGCTCGAACCCGTACCGCAAAGGAGGAAAAGAGCGGGGGAAAACCTGACGTCTTTGCTGTTACGATCACTGCCAATCCGGAAGTAACGTAGGTTTAAATTAAGGCTAGACAATCGAAAGGAGAGGATGACTGCCAAAAATATCCGCGAGAAAGCGACACCCCTGTAGAAAAGTGTCCAGTTGATGGTGAAGAAATTAATGTTTTTAGCCGATTTTTCGGTATTTGTCGTCTGAAGGGTCGAGCTTCAACACGCTACTGATCTTGTGAAAATTCGCCGTCTATGTCGAAAGTTTTAGGCAGACATGCAAACAGATATCCATACATATTGGTAGCTCAAATTTTCGACCAAAAGCAATTAAAAAGCTTGCTCTATCTCTGAATACCGTTTATGTTAAATTACAAATGTTTAGACCAGAAATTGTCTCAGTAATTTGATAGAGACCGCAGAGGTATTTTTTTTTAAATTTTGAACCCTATTATGCCCCCTTAACATTTATTTTTTGGGCTCAAATCATGTTATAAAGTTAGATCCATGTCCAAGGCACCTATATCTAAAATTTTAATTCATACCCAAAATTGGCGGAGGAGTTTGGTAGAGTTCTCAAAGGTCAAATCATTGAACGTTGACCCCTTAGCAACCAAATTTCTGGCCGAAAACCGATTACAAAGATTTTCCCAAATCTCAGTACCCTGTATATCAAATTTCGAGTATGTAGACTTAAAATTGACAGAGTTATTGCGTAGGGAAATGTACACAGACAAACAGACACACAGACACGTTCGCTTTTATAGATATACTAGCATGGGTTCCCGGCGTTGCCCGGGTGTTTGGAGGTGAATGCTGTAAAAAAAAAGGTCAATTTTTTTAAGTTTGACCCCTATTATGACACCTTAAAATTCATTGTTTTGGGCTCAAATCAAGTTATTAAGTTAGAATCATGTCCAAGGTACCTATGTCTAAATTTTCAAGTGTGTAGACCCAAAATTGTCGGAGGAGTTTGGTAGATTTCTCAAAAATCAAATCGTCGAACTTTGACCTCGTACCTGTTAAATTTCTGTCCGATAACCGATCACATAGATGTTCCCAAATCTCAGTACGCTGTATATCAAATTTCGAGGCTTTAGACTAAAAATTGAAAAATTGAGTTATTGTGTAGGGAAATTTATACAGACAATCAGACACACAGACACACAAACAGACACACAGACACACAGACACCTTCACTTTTATATATATATATATATATATATATATATATATATATATATATATATAGAGAGAGAGAGAGAGAGAGAGAGATTTGTTTAACAAAAATATACACGTATACATAAATATATATGGAAACAATTTTGTGTTAACTATAAACTTTTTTCGTAAATATTATGCAATTATAAATCATGTAGAATATTTGTATGAATATAATTACAGGTAATAGTTAACTAAAGATTTTTATAATATTAAAAAAACAGAGCAACTAACAGGGAATTAATTAAAATTAATGTTTAAAAGAATATGCATATTAGCTAGTTCGTTTGCTAGAGAATGCAAGTCCACAACCAAGATATAAGAAAATTGTATTTTCTTTAAAATTAAAAAATAAAAATCCTCTTAAATTCTTGCCTGTTTTCTTCCTCTCATTTTTATTCCTAACTATTTTCATTTTCTCGCTCTTTTCTTTTTGCTCTCTCTCTCTCTCTCCCTCTTTCGAATATTATTTATCCCCCCCCCCAACCAACCAAGAGAGGCAGATGCGATGCAAGACTGAGTTAATGTATGGTATGGAATTATAATTATTGAGCACGACAAGGGGGCGGATTACAATCTATTTTGTTTCTCATAAGTTCTATACCTCTTTCTTTCCCTCGCGTATGTCCTTCCATCATTTCTTTGTATCCCTTATCTTTATATTATTTATCTCCCACCACGCGAAAGGAAGCTGTGATGCAAATTTGGATTTAATATAACTTACTCAGTTATAATAATTATTGAGCACGAGAAGGGAACTCGTGGTTTTCTGGCATCACGCAATGTCCATCTCTCGAGGGCTCAATGAGTTCCCAATAAACATCAGTAATACGATAATTGTCTTCCGATAAGAAAATAATATATGTCTCTACTAATATATAAATTTCACTTTGTCTATATGTGTGTCTGTGCGTGCGTGTTTCTGTGTGTGTGTGTGTGTGTGTGTGTGTGTGTGTGTGTGTGTGTGTGTGTGTGTGTGACTAGTCTCCTATGGACACTCGAAACAGCTTGGCCGATATTTTGAGATTTCACATAAATTTACGTTGGGGGTTGAATTGTTCTTCATAAGATTTGTATCGGAATGCCTCAGATAAGTATCGAAATTCAATAATTGAAAAAAAATTCGATTAAAGAAAGGAGCGTTCAATTTTACTAAAGTTAACAACATTATACAGCCTAAAAACCCAAGTGCATTTGAGACGTTTGATATCGCACAAGCAGAAGGGACCAGCGTATAAAAGCAACAACAGTTTTTTTTTTCGATAAAACAAAATAACTGTTTCTGTTTAGAGCACAATTACACTAGGATACTTGAGTTTTGTATCTTAAACCTACAGGCATTATATAAACATTATTTTATCAAATAAACAATAGGTTCTCTACAGTGCAATGTATTGTGGACTAAGTCACTACGAGGAGTCATGTGAAGTTTCCTTCCGATGCACTGCGGATGGGGTCCCAAACTAGAACAGATAGTCAATCGATTTGATTGACATGACAATAAAAGTATGGGAAGTGTTGAAAAGTCGTTGATTCTCATTCAATCCCGGGCAAGTTTGTATCTCCCTGCTAATATATATTTATTCTTGGTATAAATGATTTCAGAAAGGATGTATTGCAGTTTTGTGGCTGTATTTACTTATTTTGATGTAATCTAGTGTCCACGTGGATCCGATACATGCATTTTATTAAACACTAGCGAGCCGCCTTGTTTTGCCAGTCATAAAACACACATGAATTTTATATTTTAATGAATGCAGAATTTTTATTTGTTATAAACAGACATACTGTGGTGGGTATTAAACGTAACATTAAATTCCATTTAAGAATGAAGTAAAAAACGGAAAGAAACTAAACATGTGCGTGTGAGTATTATGCTTTTTTTTTTAAATGGTTCACTTCTCGTAAGTTAAAAAAAAAGGAATACTCGAGCTGTGATCGAAACCAAAACCTAAACACGGTGAGTCGAGTACAGTAACACTTAGGCTAGTTCGATACGATCTTTACGAAGGGTTTTCAAACCTCTTTATTCTTAACATACGGAATCTGTAATATGAACGATTCACGCATGCGCATTCGTGAAACAGTTAGCAAAGAGATAAGAATTCGATGACCCTCCTTATGCATTTTTCAATTTTGGTACCTTAATAGCACTTTTCCCGTATTAAAACCGAGTAAAATGTTTCAGATGTCTGAATACCTTATATACCAAATTTCAAGTATGTAGATAAAAAATTGTTGAGTATATAGGTTTAGAATTGTCCTCATACATTCTTAATTTTTTTTTATCGATGTATGGATTAATTCGAAGTATTTAAGTGAAAAATTAATTCGTGCCTAGGTTTTATAATCCTTCTCAGAAACTGTTGCGGATGCGCAGATTGTGAAAATAATTAAATGCATTCTCAGTTGATCTGGGTCCAGTCTCATGGCACATTTTTTCTGACTATACACCCTAACAGCAAGATACTTTAAAAAATATAGGCATACTTTTCCTCGTCCAGGATCAGGTCAAAGAGAAATAGATACCGGAGTTTAGCAGTTGTTAGCCTGCATATTTGTTGGGCTGGTAAAAACTGCTGGGTCCTTCAACCTCACTTTCTTTCTCACTTGGAGCCGGAATTTTATTTAGGGAGGGACTTTCCTCGCCTCTCACCGCTTTCTCTGCTTGAGCAAAAGTACAGTCGCCTATCGGTCCGAGTTCGGTCTTTTATTTCTCTCAAATCTCGGGAATTCTCACGGTTTGTCTCGCCCTCTTTCCCATAAAACCAACAACGTCTACCGCTTACTCTTCTTCCTCTTCCAGCCCCTGTGCATTGACAGCAAACAGAACAGTCCCTCTGTCTTTTGGAGGTAAATGCATTAGAAGAATTACTACTACAGCGGGTTTGGTACTGCCAAGTAGAAATGTAAGGAGATAATGTTAGTTAAGGAAATTATGTCCTAAAATTAATTTACAACATAGGCTTCTTATTGCCAGTGACTTCATTTTACAATAGAAAATTCCTTTTCGTCTTTAGCTCGATGTAGGTCAAGCAGTATCCGACTACACGGTAAAATAATAATTTGACCATCGATATTTAACTAGAACAAAAAAAAAAAAAAGAAGTTTTTCTATTTGTTTTTTTCCACGATATTTATATAAATTTTTTTTTTTTCCAAACTGGAGATTTAGGCTATCCACGTAGACTGTCACAATTGTTTTCTTTTTTAGACATTTAGAAGCGGCAGTGAATATTGTAAATGGAAATAGGTTGGCGGCCAAACGCGGTTTCTGGGAAGGAACCGACCGACAGACTTTGAAAAACTATAGCTACTTGCCAAATTCGTGACATTTACTATGTTGAGCATGGTCAAGATGAATATGCGTGTTTACAAAGGTCTGTAAAGAAGCATTTAATCTTAGCCGAAGCGGTAGTATTAGGCTATTCCTTAATATTTGAAGAATCCTTATCAAGGAGGTAGACATCACATTCATGGAAATTTGATATATTTTGGAGTATGAGTGATGAAAAAGTGTTATAGTCGCAAAAAACTTAAAAATCAGTTTGTAAATAGGGATACGATTGTTTCTGGGTTATGTCCAACGTAAGACCTAGTTTGTTAGCGGTAGCCAAATCCATGTTGATGTCCTCGAGCATCTTTTATCCAATTTAATTAGATTGTACTCCACTGATAGAGGTATTTCTTATTGAGATATCTCTAGCTTGGATTACTGTCAGGAGAGGAAAATTGAAGTTGCGACTTAGTATTTTCAAATTTTGAAGATACAGCTTTAAACCTTCTTTAGGCTATTGACGCCGAGTAACAACTAAGTATCTGGCGAAAAGTGAGCTTTTCCTCTTAATAAATATACCATCTGTAGTGTTTATAGCAGTATCGTAACCATCGTCAACCAGAGAAGCACTTATAAATTACAGTTAAAACATTGTGTACTATGAGGGTTCATTTCTGTGGGCCTGTCAATGACGGTAGCTCTGAGAGAAATCCTATGGTGCCACCTGTCGTTGGAGTCATAGTCTTACATATCAAGTTCCAGACAGTCGGACGAGGTATCGTTACATAATTAATGATGAATAAATTGTAATGAAAGAGTGGGTATCAATTAAACTTGAGATAACTTTTATTCAACATTAATTCGATTAAAGAAGCGAAAGATTAATTCTTGCCTTAATGTTTTATAATCTTTAACAAGAACTGACCATTGTACTTTAGATCGGGGCGTAGGTTGTAGAAACCATTTAATAAAACAATACATGGTAATAATATTACAAAACCGTAGACACTTCGAAGTAATAAACATTACAACTGCTTTCAACGTTACAAAGGGGTATTCGACGTTTTAACACTGAAATTATTTATTACTAGCAGTATTACCCGGCGTTGCCCCGGGGTTGCTTTGATGTTTTTTATGCTTATTTTAATCTGTATCTTTTGTAATTCCAATATCTTCTTCTTTTTTATTTTAGTAACTTTCGGTTATATTGACACCTTACTGATCAACGTAGTCCCCACACTGGATGCAACGCAAGCAACAATCTAATTTATCTGATTTGCACCACCTTAGCAGCTATTCTCCCAGCTCAAAACCAACTACTTTGGCGAGGTTTTGGAGGCCATGATTTCGTGACCCGTACGCGAAAGAAACCACAGGATCAACATCGACTATCTATTCGTTGTCAGAATTTATGTGGTTGTCGCTGTATAGTTCTATAATTAGTCAACTGTGTCTAAAAATTCCTTATCTTATGTCGCCGGGCATAATACTTGTGCTTGGTTGTTGGGAGCCTTTGTTTTGTTTAACCGGCATATAAGAAACCTCTGAATCACATTTTCATTAAATATGTGTATAGAATGTTTTGCAATTTCATCAGGATCGGTTGCTTGTTCATTGGATGTTCAAAAACAAAATCATAATTTACTTTTCACTGCTAAAAAAAAAAAAACGTAAATTTTCAAGTTTTATAAAAGTCTTCGCAGTTAATGGAAAAAAATGAAGAGATGTGCATGCAGGGTTTGAACCTACAAACCACGCCATGCAAAAAAGGAAACAAAAAAGATACGCTATCAACTTACCCACAGTAGAATTTTCACGGTCCGTTTTTCTATCATTGTTGCTAAGCGACGACATGGAAAAATGGCTTTACTGATAATAGATAAATTAAAATAACTAAGATCAATCACAGACTTATACACTAAAGTTCTCTAAATTTTAAAGAAAATCTGTTCAGCTGTTTCGGAGTCTGTAAAGAACGAACTCACACACAGAGACAAAGTTGCACTTATAGGGGAACCTGGGGCAAAACGAGATACTTAAGGGGAAAAGAACTGTCGAGTCAAAGGTAGCATTAACATATAAAGCATATTCTGTGTACTGAACATTCAAAGTATTGGAAAACAATGCCACAACAAAAAAAAGATGAGAAATTATTTTCAAAAGAAATACAGATTATTTATTCAGCTAACTATATTGTCCCGGCAAAACGAGACGAATATTGGTCTGAACAAGTCGGTCTTCACACAGCTCACAAATGAAGATTGGGGTCTTGTTGCATTCGTCTAGACCTGCACAGCCGTAGTGTGCCCATTTCCAACACTCCCCTTGACAGGCTACCCAGCTTTCTGCACTCTTAGAGTACAGTTCGTCACAGATCAAAATAGATAAATTTTTAATACTTACCCCTTTTTCATGCACGGGGCTGAATAAAACAATGTTAGACGTTGGCGGCAAGGCGTTACCACGTGATCTCTTGATCAGACTCCTCACGAAAGAGCTCTCTCTCTCTCTCTCTCTCTCATTCTCTGTTTCAGTTATCTGTGGTGTCTCGTTTTACCCCGCTATCTCATTTTGCCCCAGGTTCCCCTATAGTTGTAGATAAGAGATAGAGATGACAAGCCCGAGTCGATATACATTTCCAAAGACTACATACACGAATTTACACTTTTTTTCACTTAATTTATGGATAGGAATAAAACTAAAACACCTATTCTGGCATATTGTGCAGTTTCATAATCCCATTTCCATGGGATTTTTAAGGGAACGAGTTTAGCATTACAAGATAGAAAAAGAAAAAACGATTACCTAAACATAAACACGCATTTAAACATTGCAATATTTACTGGGTAACTTGTCATCCGAATATAAGAGTTAATGCCACTTGCTCAATAAGACAACACTGTGATAATTGGTAATAGTAGAAATTAAGTATCATTTGATTATTTAAAAAAACGTTCCAACAAGAACGTGTTTAATATTTGACTTCAAGACGACCATATATACTCATGTTGTTTGAAGCCACATATTGTTGTGTTCGTCAGCCAGGAAATTCTCGGGGAAAACATAATCTTTGAAGAACAATAAAAATTCAAAAAAAATTATATATTTATATCCATTTTTTTATAAATGAACATACATAGTTTAAATTAAACTTAACTGAATCGAAGCACTAATAAGTATTTCTGCAGAAACAAGTGCAACACTATCTGTGCATATGCAGCGTTGTCGATTGCTCAATTTGCTTAAATATTTGTTTCGATGTTTTCGATTTTTTTTTCGGCATAAATTTTTGATTAAATAATTCAATGGAGGAAAATATTTTATTTAAAACCTCAATTGGGCAGTTTACTACGTTTTAAAGGAAGATGAAAGCCACGATTAGCAAAGTAAAAAGAGGGAAAAGGTTGGGGTTAGGATTCGAGAAATTGCGTGACGAATTCAGTGAACCAGTCATGCAACTTATTCCCTGGTTTGCAAGAACAGGTGAAACGAGGGAAAACTCATGAGGCATTCACTGTCTCTTGTTTATGCTGGAGTTACCTTTTTACATCGCTACATTTCACTTCGTTAACATATATTGTTAAATAAAGTTTCAAAAATTTTGTTCTAGTAATTTATTTTATTACATTTGATTTCAATGCAAATAGTCCTCCGTCAAAGTTGACCATGGATTGAGCATCTTTAACCTAATTCTCCCAACTGCTTACTTGACTGGAACATGAATGCGAAAACGATGAACTGTTGCAAAGGTCAAAGACCTGTGTGATTTCTACGCTGTTGGCAATGCTGTTTCCGTTTCTGCGTGCGCACTTCTCACGAGCAAAGACTATCAGTTTCTTCTCTTTTGTTTTCAGCCATCTTGAGCGGTTATCTATACTACTCTTCCATGATCCAATGTTGTTTTTGATCGCCTTTCAATTTCTCCACATAACATTTTTGCATCAGAGATTGGTGCGGTTAATATACCTATTCACCATGAAGTATGTTCTTTTGGAATTCGTCCATCCTCCATACGGGTGATTTCAATAAATAATTAATCGTTACTAAATTAATACGAACGTGAAAGTCACGCAGTCTCGGAAATATACAGAGAGAGACAAGACGCGCTCACGGAATTTTATTGATATACTAGCAAGCGGGCACTTGGCCTTGTTCGTTCATAAATACGCTTAAATATATTTTAATTCATTCGTGTTTCTTATTACAGAGCGTAAACTCTTTTGAATATGTATATATATATATGTGTGTGTATATATATATATATATATATATATACATATATATATATAAGAGAAAGAAAATTAAAACTGTAAGTTGAACTTTAAAATCAAAACTTATTGTTCGACTGAATACTCTAAAAACAATTTACAAAGTCCTTGTTATTATTGATTTTTTTCTATCCTTGGATGAGACGAATAGCATTCTTTGAAACTCCACGCAATGAAGACTTTGTAATTTTTTTTTTTTTGAGTATTCAATCGAATAATAAGTTTGGATTGTAAAGTTGAACTTACAGTTTTAATTTGTTTTCTATTATAATAAGCTCTACTCTCTGTTGCGCATTGCGTATTGAGCTTTTTTATTCGGTTGGGATTAAACTATCTATCTAAATATATATATATATATATATATATATATATATATATATATATATATAGACTGGTATTTATATTAGATTATAATTTACCATTGCGTATATCAGGTACACACAACATCGTTTTGATTTCATTACTATATGTATTATATATATATATATATATATATATATATATATATATATATATATATATATATATATATATATAGTAAGTTATAAAATATATATGGCGATTAAGCTACACTGAATATTCCGCGTTTCATCCACTCTAGGACTCTTCGGGCTTATGCGCGAATTTTGTGCTTGTTAGTCGTTTTTATATACGCATCTGCTATTGAGAGTTTAGTTAGTCTAGTATCCACCGGGCCCTTCCTATCAGCCAATGAGCATGCACTTATCGGACAAAGGCCTATTTGACCTCTGATTGACCTGTTCCTTTCTATGTGCTCTATTTAGCCTGGATATCTAGTTTCTTGATCTGTTTTAAATCTAGGTTAGTGTTTTTTATGTTATTTATATATAAATATATATATATATATATGTACATACATATATGCACATTTATATATATATATATTTATGTTAGTTTATATATAAACATATATATATGCACATATATATATACATATATATATATATATATATGCATACATATATGTGTGATCGTTTATATATATTCATGTTTATTTAATTTATTTACTTGTTTATTTTCTATTGTTTTTGTTAGTTTTAAAACTATTTTGTATCACTATCCTAGAGTAAATTTTATCTTGTGAACACAGTTGTTTGCTATTTCTCTTCTACAGTTTAATAGATGTTGAGATTCTTTAAAGTACAGGATAGCAAGTTTTTCATTAAGGCATAATCTACATGGATCGTCTAGGTCCCTACACGTGGTAGCTTGTCTTATTATTTTCCATTCGACTACCGGCGAATGTCCGCTTTCCTTGAGTTCCCAGTATTTATTTGCTAGCGTTGTTTTCATACGGTGTTTTTTATTGTTGGATGTACTTTTGTGGTCATGATATCGAGTTTTGAAATCTAAGGAAGTCATACCTACGTAATATTTCTTGTTATTCGGGGTTTCTTTTGCAAATACTGTGGCCTGGTAAACTACTTTTTTGGTTAGACATTTATTTTGAAGTGGGTAAAGTGTGCGGTGTCTACAGTTGCATTTATCTTGTTTTTTGTTTTTATTTATAGTATGGTTGTTCTTGTTAGGGGCTGGTTTATTAGTATTATTATTATTATCATTATTATTATTATTATTATTATTATTATCATTATTATTATTATTTCTGCTAGAGCTAGTTTTATTTTGTCATGGTGTCTACTTTTTTATTGTTTATTTTGTTGTTGTTTACATTGTTTTTATTAAATATTTTGTTATTATGTGCTTTAATTATCATCTCTAAATTTTCGCAACAACTCTAGGAAAACTTTAAGGTATTTTTATTGAAAGTTTTGTGTAAGGGGTTGGTTGCGGGAAAGTGTTTTTCAATAAGATCTAGAGATTTTTTGCCAAGTTTTCTTTTTAACATTTGATTGATAGGGCCGGATACCAAATTATAGTTCTTTTTCTTCTATTTTTAATTTTATTATAGTTGTTGGTGTTTTGTTGCTTATATTTGATATCGATATTTTTGTATCCACTATTTTTTAGGGCTGTTTCATAGATATTGTTGACCTGTTAAATGCATTTTCATCGCTTGAGTTATTACTGAGTCTACGTACGATCGAGTTAGGAATCTGTTTTATAATTGATGGTGGGTGATTGAACTTAGGATATATGTATGTACATATAAATATATATATATATATATATATATATATATATATATATATATATAAATTAACAAAAAAAACACTAACCTAGATTTAAAACAGATCAAGAAACTAGATATTCAGGCTAAATAGAGCACACACAAAGGAACAGGTCAACCAGAGGTCAAATCTGCCTTTGTCCTATAAGTGCATGCTCATTGGCCGATAGGAAGGGCGCGGTGGATACTAAAAAGCTGATTGGCTAACTAAAATCTCAATAGAAGATGCGTATATAAAAACGACAAACAGCCACAAAATTCACGCATAAACCTGAAGAGTCCTAGAGTGGATGAAACGCGGAATATTCAGTGTAGCTTAATCGCCATATATATATTTTATAACTTACTAACTAGCTCTACCTACGTATTGAGCACTTTTGAAGTAAATACTTAAAGTTTACGCATCAATATATACTTTCGTATATAAATTTTATGGGAGTAAATTAAGTATATGTGTGTGTGTGTTTGTGTGCTGTAGGTATTTCATTATTATCGTAAATAATTATGTCAATCACTTTAAGAAACTCGTTTCTTATCGTTGACCACTTTCAGTTTAATTAAACTCTCATGCATGAATGATCATATAATATTTAGATCATTCTTACTGACGTAAAAGCACTTAAAAATAAAATGTTTACATTTCCACGTTATTTCACGCGGTTAATGAAAGTCGAATGGATACGGTCCCTGCTAAAGCCAGAGATGGCTTTGTCGCCGGGTTCGAATTGGGGCTTTAATCCTTGGGTTGACTGGCTCATACACAGTTCTAATCCTCATTAAAAATATCTGAAATATACAAATGGGGAATTTCTTTCCGTAAATTAATTTCAAATTTTTATAAGAATAGATATTTGTGTCGATGCGTAAAAGTATCCATTGTTCTATTCAAATGGGGAAGCATTTTATTTTTTAATTTTCACATTCGTAACTTCACTAATAAAACATTACCAGCATAGGGACCTTGATCATAGAACACTGAATAAGATTGTCTGACCATGTGGTTTGCATGGAGAACACTAGAGTGCCGAAGCAAGTGCTGTTCAGTCAACTAACTGCAGGAAATCGACTCTGAGGCCGCCCGCACCTTACATTCAAAGACCAGTTGGAGAAATCTCTAACTGAGGCCAATATAGATCCAAGCACCTTTGAAGCCTCGTTGAACAACAGACATGAATGGAGGAACAGAGTCAAAGTGGGTACAAGCCAATTCGAAGAAAATAGAAAAACCAATCTAATAACCGAATGGCAACAAACGGCCCTTAGAGCCAACCAACCGCAAAGCCCCCATACAATGCCCCAAACTATTCGTCGTCATATTCAATAAGTAAATAAAATAAGTTCATGTGCTTCTAAAAATGTGTGCTTTGTGCATTTGTTTAAAGGCAACTGTAAACTGCGCGTTGAGACTTCAAGACAGTTCATGAGACCCACCTTTTCTTAGGCTCCAGGACGTGTTTAAATTATTGAAGATACCGATGAACTTTTCTATGGTAACAGGAAAGCTACATCGCCAATGTGTTTGCTGATTTATGGAGTCTTTCATGTGATGCCATGGAAAGCTTTTCATTGAGCTCAGCCGGAAGTTTATATCAGTTTTCATAATATTGTAAATAATCTTCTGCACGTTCTTCTGTTTTGTCAATCTTCTTCATAAAATGAGCAAATAATCAGAGTCGCCTCAATTTAAGATTATATTTTTACCAACTCATTAAGCCTCGCATAGAATGCTTACGAGATTTTATGCTTAACGGCTTCTTATAGTAAAAATTAAATGATTCTTTTAATCTATTATATAAATCTCACCTGCCTGTTTAAATGTATGCATGTATGTTTTATGTCTGCCTAAAACGTTTGACACAAACTACAGATTTCCACGGGATTTGTATCGTTTTGAAGCGCAACCCTTCAGACGAAAAATTGGCTAAAAACATTAATTCGTTCACTTTTAAGTAGACACTTTTCTACGCCGATATTTTCAAAAGTAATCCCCTATTTTCGATTGACTAGCCTTAATTTAAACCTTCGCCGCTTCCGGTTTGGCGATGGACACAAGGGCAAAGACGTCATGTTTTTTTTTTCGCATTCTTTCCCTTCTTTGCGGGTTCGAGCCTGCCTACCTACAACCACTTATTTTTTTGCTCAACACACACCTCCAAGCATCCAGACAACGCCGGGCACTCAGGCTAGTATAACATAAATTATAAAGTTATGTGTGTCCAAATCCATATAACTAGCCATATCAGAATTAAAGGATATCCTCCAAATGTTTAGATAAACTGTATATTAGGAGCCTATGCCAGCAAGTAGAGATTATGTCAACTAGTATGAATTTTGGCGAGGGTTATATAGTACACGTCACGATAACCAGGCGGCAAACGAAAGTAGACCCAACTAAAGCTAACATGATTGAGGCAGGAAGTCAAAAGTTATCTTCCTAGAGAAAACGCACTACAAATGTTGGTGGTGAATAATATAACATAGAGATGACGTCACGTGTTACAGGGAAAGAACAGAGTCTGTATTCAATCAGAGTTAGAAAGCGGAGATGCGTCTGGTAATGTAAAGAGATTTTAACTGAATGTGGCCTCGAAACTTGACATCTGCGTCGCCCAGCTTAAACTAAGTTAGAAAAATAAACAAGAATAAGTGATTAGAATTA
>NC_136505.1:42266237-42293737 GCF_053919585.1 Euprymna scolopes | reverse complement strand
ACGCTTCACGTAAAGAAAAGTTTACCAATAACAACACTTTAATGGAATAGGGACAATAGTGAAAGATAACATTGACGTTAATAATTTTCTTTCTTTTAACAATTACAAGAAACTTTTTCAACCACCAATCTCCATGATCACTATCACCCTATTTAATTGATCCATCGCTCAAGATAAACGGTTAGGAATAAAAGTTGTACCAGACTTTAAATACCTGAGAAATACACTGGTTATCAACAGCCATGCGGACAAAAAGATAAGTTGTCGCATCCAGATTGCGTGTGCCTCGTTGGCAAAACTAAAAAAAAAATTAAAAATAACAAACGATTATGGTCAAGGAACGGCATTAGACTAGAAACAAAATGCAAAGTTAATAAAGCAGTGATGTTCCCTGCTCGACTATATTTAGCAGAAAATTACACATTGTCTAGGAATCTCATAAAGAAGCAATACAACAGCGCCACCCAGGAAAAATTATGAAAATTAAATGGAATGATCTTTTATCAAATATTGAAGTACGCAGCAGAGCCAACGTAGACAGAATAGAAGTCGTACTCGCCACTACACAACTGCGATTGACTGGACATCCCAATAGTCCTATTGTATGGAGAATTGGAAAATGGGCACAGAAACTCCGCTGCAAGGATACGATAAAGCAACACCTAAAGGTTATAAATATGAACTCGAAGAATTGGGAAGAGCTACCAGCAGACCAGAGTTGCTGGTGCATTAGCCTTCACAAAGGGAGGGCACAAATAGAAGCAAAAATAAAGGCCAGGTCTGAACAAAAGTATTACCAGAGGCAAAACCCTGGTAACTACCCATGCACAGCTTGTGGGGGAACTTTCCCCACTGAGCGTGGATGCTTACAGCACCGTAGGATAAAACACCAAGACCATGACTAGTCATCTTCAGCTATGAAAGACTGCGTGACGATGATTATGATTTAAGAACTCATCATTAAAACAACATACATGTGCACCTACCACTAGTATCTCCCTCTTAGATGAGTAAAATAAAGTCTCAAACCTCATAGTCCCCGAAATAAAAACCAAACTCCAACCTCTGTCCCATCCTCGCAATACTCTATACCGATATTTGATGTACAAGTACTTAAAGCGCATGTGATCTGACGAACAGCAATTGTGCACCCATGACGTAAATACCCTCGACATGCACAACAAGCAACACAATCTAATCCCTTAACTGTAAATGTTCATGGTTGCTGGAAGAGAGTTTTCCTTGGTAAACTTTCGAATTTGCCTCAAGATTCCTGTTTTTTTTCTTACTGTAGCAACATGTAGAAGTTTAAATGTTAACAGACAAAAACGATGGACAAATTATTTGTTTGGATCCAATAAATGCCAAAAGCGATGGTACATTAGAAGAATATAAGAATATGGTGACAATTTATATAAAGTTAGGAACGTTTATATATATATATATATATATATATATACATATATATATATATAATGTATATATACAATGCATATATATATATATATATATATATACCGTATATATATAATGTATATATATATATAATGTGTATATATATATATATATATATATATATATATATATATATATATATATAGATGCTTTTTGATTTGGATTTTAGTGATATGTTTTGAATGAATTCAATTATTTATGAAAGTGCATTTTTACCTAATTGCGAGTTTGGAAAATTAATCCCTTTAACCAATTTGGTACTCCCACATGGGGAGCGGTATATATATTATGTTTAAAATGTAATTATTCACTGACACGTGTTTCGTCGTCTACCTCGCTATATTCAGCCACGTTGATGAGTCGTAGACGACAGAACACGTTTCAGTGGATAATTACAGTTTAAAAATAATATATATATATATATATATGTATGTATGTATGTATACACACACACTCATGAGCAGAAAAATGGGCCAAGTGTGAAAGAAGGAAGAAATTGATTGTTTAATATTTTTCCATTAATTTTTGTTAATTTTAACTGAAAATTTCTATTTTGCAGATCATTATTATTATAGCATATAATAATGAGTGAAAAAATGGATCCTAAAATGGCAAGACTGCATATTGGCGAATATATATAAAAAAAAGAATTGCATGATTAATGCAGTCCAAAATGACTCACGAGCTATTTTTTTTTATATTTTAAGAAAGAAAATGTGAAAACATCTTTTTTTGCAGTGAAGCGAATTGGTAAAAGGGGAAAGTAGATTCCAAGTGAAAATGGACAAACGGTGCAGTTTGACGCCTTAATACATGTATATTTGAAGTCAGCACCTTGAAAACCCACTATAAAGGCATACACATCAAGTTTTTGAGTAATATGAAAAAAAACTCCAAAAAGGCATGTTTTTAGCCCTAAAAGTCCCAGAGGGATGCTAACCAGAATGTTACTAAATTGAGATTAATAACAATGGCCTACCCATTTTGGATGCATCAAATGCTACGGGGCAAGAAGTCTCGTTTTTTTGCTATTTTCGAGCATTTTGTTACCAATTTAAGCCTCTGGGGACATCGAATCAGAGTGTAAATGGATATCGGTGCAGTTTAAGTCCGTAACACATGTATATTAGAGTTGATCACCGTGAAAAAAAACTAATATATTAGCAGACATATCAAGTCTTCGTTGAGAAATATGAAAAAAGAGCCACAAAAAGGGGCGTTTTTAGTTCTAAAAATACCGTGGGGACACGAACCAGAATTTTGCCAGGGTAACCCGTACTAGATTTATATTAAAAAGACCGAACTTCACATTTTGGCCAAGTTTCAGAAAAATCTAATTAATGGATCAAAAGTTATGGGGCAAAACGTGTCACTTTTGCCCATTTTGGGCATTTAAAACATTTTTTTTACCTCTTTTGAGCCTCTGGGGAGGCAATGAGAATTCTCGCAATTTTTTTTTTAATGTGCACTATTTGTGGCTAAATTTCAGGAAAATCTAATGGACGGTTATCTGGTAATCGTCCAGAATAACAGACGCACGTACGCACGGACGGACGCATGGACGCCACTGAAAACATAGGCCCCTCTCCGATAAATCGGGGAACCAAAACTGAGACTGTCTTTTAAAGGTAATAATTTATTCACCCCAAAGTGAATATTTTTCTATATTTGTTGTTTATGAAGAAACGTTAGTATCATCGCACTTTTAGTACACAAAGGCATGAGTCATTTAACTGAATTTTCACATTTTAAACAGGTATAGCAACTATGGTCTGCTTTTATATTATATTTTAAAGAGATCATAAACTTTTATCGCTCGCACCAATAAACATGTATATTTCTCTTTAGATAGAGGATTTGATTACAGCAGCAAGTTATCAAAGCATATCATAAATTTAACTAATGTAACGTAATTGAAAAAGATTTTAACCGATTTCGTCATTTATAGATCGCATGAATGAATTTAATCTACAGAAAAAGTATGAACGAATTGAAGGTTTTAGCGATTTATTACAGTACAAGAAAGCAGTAGAATGCACACTGTTTTCTATATGATGATTTACTCACTAGGACTAGTAACACAGGCGATCATCAAATGTTTCTTTGAGAACAATTTATAGCGTTCTCTGTAGTCTGAGTAAAAATACATCTCTTCAGATTTCCTGTATTTTTCAACTCTTTCGATAACCATTGCAGATGAATTTCTGTTATCGTAACAGCCGTTTACGATCAGTTTCTCGTTGGCGATGACTATTATTATTGGCTCACAAGGAGCTTTCACACAGATCATCAAAGATCTCATTAAAAACAGCCTATGGTATTCCCTGGAAGCTAAATGACAACAAATCTTTCCAGATTTCCAGTATTATTGTTATTGTAGTCAATAGGTCGTCTCACACAGGTCATCATCAGAGATTATTACTGACAACAACCGGTGGTGTTCTGCGAAGTTAGGGGGAGAACAATTTTCCAAAGATTCCCAGTACTCTCCACCCTTTTCGATAAACTTTGCATGGGATAATCAACAGACATTAATGCTGAAAACACCTGACAGCTGAAAGAAAATCCGAGGATGTTGCTAAAACTAATCCCAATACGCTAACAGGCCACAGGGAAACTACAAGAGAAGCAACACAAAAAGCTAGAAACGAACACTACATGGACCCGAAAGAACTGAAACTGCAAAATTTTTAATTAACTACTCCTCTCTTAAAATATGGCATTGTTGTCATCGACTGACGCCACACCAAACAGTCGTTAAAGGTTAATGAAAATACTCGTAGTAACGTATTATTAATATTTATTCTCTAGGACTATTCACACAGACCATCATCAAAGTGTTTTCCTCTATAAAAATATGTGGTGTTCTCTGGAGTCTGAATGACAACAAGAGTCCCCAGATTTCCAGTACTCGCCACCTCTTTCGATATCTTTAGCAAGGTAATTTGCGTTATCGCAGCAGCCATTTATCATTGATTTCTCGCTGCCAAACACTTCTGGCCTTCACTAGGATTTCGATGGCACTAAGCCTCCTTCACAGTTCTCTTCGCATTTATCTAGTGAGGTTCGATTTAGTGCTTTCTCTCCTAGGTCTTTCTATCCTCCTTGATCGTTTGTGACTCTTTGATCTGATGCCAGTTGATGGCACCACTTTTTAGGGGGGGGGTAACTTACAATTTACGGTTTCAATTTTCTTTATTCTATACTATCCTGGGTATCCGGATGCCCGGGTGTTTGGAGGTGTGTGCTCAGCAAAAAAAAACAAACAAATTTTAAATAATAGTAGACAGGTAGGCTCGAACCCGTACCGCGAAGGAGGAAAAGAACGTGAAAAAAACGTGACGTTTTTGCCGTTGCATCCATCGCCAAACCGGAAGTGGGAAGGAAAAATTAAGGTTAGTCACTCGAAAAGAGGGGATCAATTTTGAAAATATCGGCGAAAAAAGTGTGGCCCCTCCCTGTTGAAAAGTGCCCAATTGAGGATGAAGAAATAAATGTTTCCAGCCAATTTTTCGATATTTGTCATGCGAAGGGTCGAGCTTAAAAACGATGCCGATCTCGTGAAAATCCGTCGCCTCTGTTGAAAATTTTAATGCAGATATACAAACATAGACACATATAAACATACATACATACATACATACATACATACATACAGCTAAACAGACTGGTTAGATTTATATTATAGATGATTTCCTTTATGTTTTTGCTTTACTATTTTACTTCTGTTTTACGTTTTACACATCCGTTTTATTATCATTATTATTTGCTCACAAGGAGCTTTCAAAGATCTCTCTGAAAACAGCCTGTGGTATTCCATGGAAGCTGAGTGAAAACAAGTCCCCTTAGATTTCCAGTACTCTCTATCTCTTTCGATAACATTTCTTAATGAGGTCCCAGTTCTGTCCGCACTTCTCCAGCGGAGGTCTGGTCAGTGTTCTCCCCTCGATCTTCCTATCCTCCTTGACGCTTCTCGATTATTTGGCAACACTCTTTAGAGAACTTGTAGATATGCAGCTTCAAAGTTCTTGGTTCCATGTATCCCGTCTTCATGTTTTGCATCTGCAGCAGTTTGTCTGCCCCCCCCCCGCGCATTTGGCTCATGTGTATTAGTCTCCGTATTCAAAGGTTTCCCTTAATATTCAGCTGTTTTCATTATTGTAATTCGTTGTATCTTTCCAACTATTCCTCTGGCTCTAGTTTCTTCCATTCTTTTTTAAAAGTTTATTTTTTTCGGAATTATTCATAGTGCTGCCACTATTATAGGTATTATCTTGATTTTATTCATCATCCATATGTCTTTGATTTTATAAAGATGCTCCTCGAAGCAAAAATTAATGAATGAATACAGTGTAACAATCCAAAGTCGTGTTTAAACATGTAACATTAGATAAGCCTAAAATGACGAGTCTTAATCGAATGTCTTAGAATAGGTAAAGAGGGGGTATCATATAAGCGTGGGTTCTCATGACACGGTGTTAGACATGCACTGCAGCTAAAAAATACCAATCAATTACAAGTATGATATCGATAACGATGATATGGATAGTTTCTCTGAAGACTAAATGCCAAAATAAGAGAAGCGAGAGAATCAAGCATAGTTGAAAATAAACCGAAGGTCTACATTTTACTCACCTTATATTATTAAAAATGCGATACTTATAGTATAATACTAGACTACCCGTGACCCGTTGGGCCAGTATGTCATATTAGCTATGGAATTAATGTGTTACATGAAAAATGCTTGTCACCTTTTTCATGTGAGTAAAAATAAAGAGAATTAGTAAATGAAAATAAAATGAGAGAAAACGGGAATCGAACCCTGGAGATAAGTTTTAAAGAACAATAGGTTTTAACTGGAATGTCCAGTAAATTGTTGATTCTGATAAAATAAATAATAATATAATTTTGGCTGGAAGCTATTCATTGTAGAAAGAATGTTGGATAATAGAAAATGGGTTAAATGAGTTAGATATGTAGGTTGAATTCCTTTGTGAAACCAACAATGGAAAATGGTAAATCAGAATGTTTCGAAGCGTGCAGGTCGCGCGTGTTGATGGCACGTGAGGTGGTCATATTGGCCGGACATGCATGGATTTCTCAATATAGGAAGTGAGAGTTAGTTAAAAGGAAGAAGTCAGAAGGGAGGCAGAGAGTCAGAGAGTCTAAGAGTCAGACGAAAGTCCGACCAGTTCGAATCTTGGCCTGTCTGGAAGCGAGAGGGTTTTAAACAGAAAAAGAAAATGTAAGAAGAAACTTTGAATTCCTGGATGCAAGCCATTGGCTGGTCAAGTGGAAGAATAAATGCTCATCATGTTTTTATAACTGCCGTCTCCTGTGTCCATCATTACATGGAAAAGGTATTATCAATTTATATATAAGAACTATCCGAAATTCATCATCTAAAAAATATATGTTTAGAAAGTATATGTGTCATTCTATTTATGTTATATACACCCTCCCGTTCATACGAACTGTCAAAGCATAAATGCCAACCTCTCAATCTATCGGTATAAATCCAACCTATAGGTCTATCTATCTTGATATCGAAACAACCTCTCAAAATGTATTTATATGTACATTCTCTCAATTATAAACTATCACTCTCTCTCTTTAAATACACCTGTTAATGTCTCCATATCTCACAACATGATCACACACATGGACCTCAAAGACCTCTTACTTCCAATAACGCTCTTAAGACTCTTATCCTTCTTAACATGGAAACAAAAGAACATACATTCATCATTGTAATAATAACACTACGTAACAAATGTATGAGCGTAACACTTGTGACGTAAATAAAATACTTTTTTTGTGACATAACAGAAACATTTCTATGAATATATATTAAAATGAAAAAAGAATATAGATAGATTTCTATGAGTCGTTCTGTTTATAATAGTTTATTTTTGAAAAAAAATATACAGCATTTGAATTATCAGTGGTTTTCCATATTATAGGTAAATGTGCACTGAACAGATACCATAATACTTAAAGTAAAATTCAAATTTTGATATATCTTTTAATTTAAACGCGAAAAAAAAAAACAATTGGGATGCTGAAAAACGTAAACAGAAAAACAATACGTTTTATTGTCGCGTTGATTATTTATTTATAACGCAATTAAAAAAAAATACATATATTCGGGGTTATTTATTTATGCTGCCAGTGTAGAAGAAAATAATAATTTCTAAATAATAACGTTAATATTTCAGTGCGTAGGTCAAATTCTGCAAAAGTAGCGATTTCTGTTTATTTGTTTACGCTGCTATGGGTTTATGTTTATGTACGCACGCGCAACCGGAACTCGTAAACCAAATGTGGGTTACAACACTCGTTACAAAGCCATTTGAGTTTTATAATTATATAGATAGATTATTACGATAACGTGTGTCTTATTTTCTGTGTCACGCTTACATCCGGGTCGTTTAATTGTTATGTACTTCTATTTCTTGTAATAAAAAATTTACCAAGAATTCCTCATAAGTTTAGGTTTCGATTTCGATTTTAGCTGATATCACTCTAGTAATCAATTTTTTAAAAATAGTTTTATAAATTTTTCATACGTCTTGGTTTCGATTTTAGCTAATGGCACCTTAGTAATCTATTTTTTTTATAAATAATTTTATCAAGAATCCTTCGTAAGTTTTAATTTCGGTTTCAATTATAGCTGAAGGAAAAAAAGTTTATATATATATATATATATATATATATATATATATATATATATATATATATATGTGTGTGTGTGTGTGTGTATGTATGCATGCATATATATATACTTATACATATATATGTATATATATATACATATATACATATACATATATACACGTATATACATACATATATACATATATATACATATATATACATATATGTATATACAAACATATATATACATACATATACATATATATATAACAGCAAGGGGATACATAATTCCAAATATTTCACATATTTTTTGATTTTCATACATAAAGTACATTTTACAGTGTATAACGATTATATAGGAATACTAGAGATGTCCATAACCATATTTTAATAGAAATTCTAGATTATTCATAATCATAATCTATTTTCAAATGAGGGGAGATATAACGCATGAAGAATATTTGGAATCAAGTCTCCCTTTTCTGTTATTTCAGATCATTTTTGAAACCTTAGCAGCAAGTGTTAGTCGCTCTTCCATCAAGGCCAGAGCGTTTAAAGAAATATATATATATATATATATATATATATATATATATATATATATATATATATATATATATATATATAATAAAATAAAAATTACAATTAAATTTACCAAAATGATCCAAGATGGTAAAATTAAAGTATATTATAAATATAAAAGAATTAATATTTATAATATTATCTCAGCCAGATGTAAAAGCTCGATAAAACCAAATAGGAAATAGAGCTTATAATATGAACAAACAGTTAATAAAATATGCTTATATGGCGCCTTTAACATTTCCTGTCTGGGTCATTTTGACTTTTGTTTCCCTTTATTTTATATTTAATATTAAACTTCATCATCATTTTTTTCTCTCCTTTTTTTCTGTCTCCTCTTTCTCTTCCCTGATCTTTCTTATTTATATTTATGTCTCGGAAGTAGAGTGAAAAGCATATCTTATTTTTCTTTTATTAATATTATTAGAATCTTTTCTTTTTTTTTCCTTGTACACATTTTTGTGAATTATTCCATGGATTTCTGCCTTTGGATTATTATGGACCATCTTCTTCCAATTACGGGATTTCCTTGGATTTTACTTGTACAAATGGAAATTCTTTTAACTTTCTGGAAGTTTTACATTTTGATTTTACCGTCACTGGATTATTTATCTTCCACCAGACTATCCATTCATGTGTAATAACCTTTTTCTTCGCCATATTCCCTCTTGTTCACTTTTTTTCGTTTACAAGTAAGATCTTTGACTTACTTGTTGTTTCATCAAATACTTCTGCATGCAAAATCCGATCCCGCATTTTGCTAATTCTTATCCTCTGATGAGAAGGAAAGTATTTCTTCGAAACTCCGCGAATTAAGGACTATCCATTTATCTAGTCTTTCCTTTTCAGATTACATATGTTTTAACTCATTTCAAAGTGTTTTTTAACATATTTTATAAACAGTTTGTTCATATATATATATATATATACATATATATATATATATATATATATATATATATATATATACATCCATGTATATATATATACATCCATATATATATATATATACATCCATATATATATATACATACATCCATATATATATATATATATACATCCATATATATATATATACATACATCCATATATATATATATATACATACATCCATATATATATATATACATACATCCATATATATATATATATATATATATATATATACATCCATATATATATATACATCCATATATATATATATACATCCATATATATATATATATATATATACATCCATATATATATATACATCCATATATATATATACATCCATATATATATATATATATATATATATATATATATATAGAGAGAGAGAGAGAGAGAGAGAGAGAGAGAGTGATGTACATGTCTAGAAGAGCAGTTTAAGTCGAGTTACGCTTGCCAAGTATGTATTTATTTCACTTTAGACTTCGCAATTATTTTGACGCCTGAATAATTATTATTAGCGGGAAAAGATACATAAAAAAAAACAATTCACTAAAATGAAATTATTTGAGCCGCCTCGTACCACTCTTCTGTTTTAGAGAAGACACAGTTTTCAAAAAATAGAGACAGGCGGACAGATAAAGCGAGTTTTATAAATGAGATTATTTTATGATTAGATATTAAGTTAATTAATATTTTCTCGCATGACCTTTCATATATTACAACTAATTGTCGTAGGAGTTAAATGACAGAAAAGAACATCCAGGATCACATTAACTGTGAACGTTCATTCTCTATATATAAGAAATACAATAAGTATAAAAGCATGGCATTTGTAAAATCAACCTAAAGCAGACTATGTTGTAAACGTTCATTTCGCACACTTTATGCAATAATAGATTGTACGCGTTTGGAGATCAAATCGTTAATAACTTACAAAAATCTGTTCACTTGTTGAGAAGAATAGTATCCCCCACCAAAAAGTAAGAATCCTCTCCCTTTAGCCTACACTATACCTCCACCTCCTTTAAGCTTCCTTCCACTACACCCTTTCACCCTATCCTTCCTCTTCCAAAACGTATTATATATTCATGCCTCATCCCAATATATATTGTACTTAATTATAGTATTTTACTATTTACGTATAATTAAAATAGTAAATTTAAAAGAATCCAATATAAAATAAAATTAATATATATGCACACGTTGCTATTAATATACGAGTGGCACATCACCACAATCTTTATTAGGATATATTATAGATAATCCACTATAGTAAAACAATTAATAATAATAATTAAATTAAAATTAGAAAGATAAGCATATTAATAAAAAATACAAGATAAAGAAATTAAATATGATGGAAATTAAATAATACGAATAACTACATAATAAAAATATAAATTAATTATGAATACAATAATACAGAAACTAACACCAATACAAAACTAATAATATTAAATATTGTTGATAATAAATTTATTGACAGCGCTAGTAATACATAAATTATATAAAATAAAAACCACAAAATGAAATTAAATAAATGAATATAAAATGAAAATAAAAATCGGAAAAGAAATTTAAAAAAATGACTGAACAAATAATACACCACTTATTTTATAACAAATAATTTTATATCCGTAAATTATAGAAATAAACATTCTTTAGAAGTAAATTATAGAAGTAAATTGTAGAAATAAGCATAATTGTTAAAGTAAATTACCGAAATAAAAGTAATTTGTTTGAAGTAATATATAGAAATAAACATAATCTTTGAAATGAATTATAGAAATAAACAACATAATCTTTTAAAAGAAATTACAGAAAAAAACGTATGTTTTATGTAAATTGTAGGGATAAACGTAGTTTAATGAAGTAACTGATAGCTACAAACATATTTTCTAAATTAAATTATAGAAATACACATAATTTTTAAAGTAAATTATAGAAATAAACATAGTTTTAAGTAAATTATGGAAATAAACATATTTTTTAATTAAATTGTAGAAATAAATATATTATTTAAGTAAATTAAATTTTTTAAGTAAATTATAGAAATAAATGATTTTTAAAGTAAATTATAGAAATAAACATATTTTTGAATTACATTATAGAAATAAATAATTTTGTAAAGTAAATTATAGAAATAAAAATATTTTTTAATTAAATTATAGAAATAAATATATTTTTAAATTACATTATAGAAATAAATATATGTTAAAGTAAGTTATAGAAATAAATACAATTTTTAAAGATTGTTAGAAATAAGCATAATTTTTAATGCCTTAAGTAAATTATAGAAATCAAAATAATTTTTGAAATGAGAATTATAGAAACAAACATATATTTTAATTAAATTATAGAAATACACACAATTGTTTTAAATAAATTATAGAAATAAACATAATTTTTGTGAAATAAATTAAAGAAATTTAATTAATTTTGAAGGAAATTATAAAATTAAGCATAACTTTTGAAGTAAATTATACAAATGAACATCATTTTTGAAGTAAATTATACAAATAAACATATCTTTTTTAAGTAAGTTATACAAATAATACTAATTTTTGGAAGGAAATTATAGAAAAAATTTTTGAAGTAAATTATAGAAATAAACATCATTTTTGAAGTAAATTATTCAAAAATTGTTTAAAAGAAAATAATAGCAATACACATAATTTTTAAAGTAAATTATAGAAATAAAACACTTTTTAGAAGTAAATCACAGAAATAAAAATAAGTTTTTGAAGTAAATAATAGAAATACACATTTTTTTAGTAAATTACAGAAATAAACATATGTTTTTATGCAAATTATAGAAATAAACATATTTTTTAAGTAAATTATAGCATTAAACATAATTTTTGGAAATGATTTATAGAAATAAACATAATTTTTGGCAGTAGATTATAGAGATAACCCTAATTTTTTGTGTGGGGTGCACATTTGCATAAGCATGCGCGCGTGTAAGTATATATTTATTTTTTTGGCTTATTTATATGTGTTGAGATTTATTTAATGCGCGGTTGAAAATTTTATTTCTTGTGTTAATAAGTAAAAGTAATTGTCATTTTGGAAAACGAGCATTACCCTAAAATTGCCTCCAGTGTATAGGTGCTGTGAAACATGCAGGTGTCTATTTTCTGCGATTTTTAAGGTGGATCGATGCAAGACTACTTTATTACTGAGTGGCGCCTATGTAGGATTTCTGATATGTTGCAAATTTTGTTACATAGACCACATTTTTGGAGGGACAGTCTGTGTTTTTTATTTTGAATGTATGTGTAGGGTTTATGAATGCGTATGTGTGTACCTCTAATATTATGTAACAAACTCTACAGCGTTGTTTGTTGCATTTTGTAGCTCCTTGTGTTGCGTATTTGAGGGCCATCAGCTAGAATCGAAACTGAAAGAAAAATTGTAGCATTCAAAGCTAGTGACGTTACCACTGTAGCAACGAGGCACGTGTATGAAAGGATTAAAAATTGAAAATTAAGAATAAACTAAGAAGAATGTACAAACTGTATAACAATTTTTTTTAATGTTGATCCGTTTTTGACCCCTTAAAAATTTGTAACCAGCTAAAGAGCCATAAAATCACGGGCTATAAAAAAGTACATCATTTTAGGGCCCTAGCGCCGCTCTGCGACTTTTGGTTTCGGTAGAGATAGAGTTTGAAAATATGGAGAGAGAAAGACAGACATATAGCCTTATATATATATATATATATATATATATATATATATATATATATATATATATATATATATACGTATGTGTGTATAAAAATTGAAAATGACTTCAGTTAATCGCATTAGGAAGCCATTATAAAAAAAATGAGATATTGCATATTCGCTTAACATAGACCAGTCAAAGAGGAGTTTTCTAATCAGTTGGCCAGCGGACAGGTGTTCAGTTGGGCCACTGGTATTGTTGACTCGAAAGAGATTATTTTTCCGGTTAATGTAAGCATCGAGTGGACACAACTAGTAACGATGTAGACACAAAGAGAAATGCGTGAAAACTACGAGACGAGACACATTCAAGGAATTAAAAATGTCTTTAAACTTATCTGGTGTTATGACGTTTTTTTTTTCGGAGGAAAAGTATCTCATCAACAGGACTTCAAGTAAAAGACCAGCCGTATGCCAGCAGCGACTATGAAACATGTGCTTGGTCTATGCGTCACATAGTCAGAAACTGTAATTAACTGTGCATACACCCGCACACACTCATTAGCCCTCTTAGTAAACATTATGTGTATTTGTATTTCGGTTGACGTACGTTTTATATGCAATATTTACTGTGACACGTTTTATATACACCGTAATTATATAAAAGTTATGTACATGCATACATCAACTAGACGACACGACTGCCTAGATACATACACCGTATATAAATACAAGTATATAGCATATACGTTTATAGTTATACATACATTAAAAGACACGTTACATGAACACGCTTATATAGGCAGCAATAATATGATACATACACTATATACAGACTATAAAACGGATCTTTAATGGAAACACGAACCCACAGCTGGGCAATATCGATAGATGATATATCTCTAAATAACGAACAAACTTAATGAAAAGTAAAAAAAAAAAGAAGTGTTCCACGGTGTACGAACACAAAATTTTGCAAGAAGTGTATCAACTAAAAAGATAACATTTTAAAAATAGTTTATTAAAATGTAACATTCCGTTCATAGGAGAAAAAAAATCATCAATCGAAAGTATATGTATGCCATGGTTAGGAAAATCTTTTAGTCCAGATTGGATTGTACTGTTTAACATGGCAATTACCAATTATTTTACTGTAATAAAGTAAACGTCGTTGAGAAAATAAGGTGAAGCCAGGGGAAAGGTTTATTACGGATTTGAAAAGCGAAACATCCCGCTTTATTTTTGTTTTTTTTTGGGGGGGGGGTCAGAATGACTCGGTCTGCGCAAAAAAAAAAAGTTGACTTAGAATTAAAAGAAAATCTAAACCCGTTCGAATAACGACATAAAAAACTACCATTTGAAACACTAACCGCAAAAAAAAAAAAAAAAAATGAGGCCTATTCCAGTAAACAATAGTACAATATTGGCTGGTATGGAATATGTTACTGCATATTTAGGTGACATTTTGATTAAAAGTGAAAAACACAAACCCCTATATTATGTCCATACTCAGAGAAATGAGTCCATATTCAGAGAATTGAAGAAAACGGGTTCAAGCTGATTGTTGAAAAATTTAAATCCGAATTCTTCCTGAACATCCAGGCAGGAGCTGCTTGGTGTGCCTTATCCAGTCTTGATAGAGTTTAAAACCGGCTTGGCACGTAATACCTACTGCTCTTTTCTCTTCCCTGTAATCTCTTTTTTACGTTGTGAGAATGTCTTTGCTTTATCGTTATTTTCATGGCAAGTGCTCTACTGAACTCCAATCTATGCCCCCCCTTGTCAAACTTCTACAAAAAACACTCGACAAGCTATAACCACTATAAACAATTTCCTCCGCTCTTTATCTAAATCTAAACGCAGGCTCCATGGACAAAGCTCCTTCCTCAAAACTGCTAGGCTATCAACACTTTTCTGCTGGCCTGCTTCCCGGTTGAATACAACATGGTAGCCTTCAAATCCAATGTAAACAAGTTCCTGTGGAGCTGTCCTTATAAATAATCAGATTCTACCCAATTTACATCATTAACTATTGCTACACTATCATATTACATTCATTAACCCTTCTCCTCGAGTTGCCTTCCGGACTTGATAAGTGGTGACTCCCAAGTAAAAAAAAAAGCAATTCAGCTGAAATGTTTTCTCTTTTTAGGGTATGGATATAATGTATTAACTTTTTTTTCTAATGGTATTCTTACTTAATTCTCCTTCTAGTGGTGACATTCGGACAGTGCTTCGTTTGGTCTCGAGTGCGGAGATACCTACATTGCAATTCTATATTCACTAAAATGAGTTTTTACTCACTGATATGATTCAAATATTGAGAATATTGGGCTTCGTAGTTTTTCCACTGATACTAGGTCCACCTTTTCTTTGTTTTATGAGAGTACTCTGCAAAATATCAAAACCCTTGATTATGAATTGTCTCATGCAACTCAGAAATTAAATTGTTTTTTTTTTCATTCTACACTCTTTCAAATTTTACTTCTAAGACAGGAATTAAAAAAAAAAACAGATTATTTTCTCAAATAATCAAAACTAAACATTTTTCATCATCTGTAGTTAAGATAGAGAGAAACAACCCAAATATATATGTCACTCTGCACTGATGATTCCCGAAAATATGAAACACTAGTGTCTGTAGGTATTTAAAATTTATTTCAGTAATATATATATATATATATATATATATAAATATATATATATATATATATATATATCATGTTTACCTTTGTTCTTCTCTTTCTTTCTATCTATCTATTTTTCTATCTATCTATCTTCTTCTTCTTCTTCTTCTTCTTATAAATAAAATGAACTCATTTTTTCCCGTCTGATTTTGACCTTAATAGGATTAAAAATCAAGATATTTCATGCAAATATAATATGCACAAACGGCAGAACAATATCTGAGGTGTGTTATAGGCTTATTATTTCTCAAATTCCTCGATAATCTTAGATTTCTATACTTTTTCTGCTGAGAAGTCACGGCCAAAATCGGTTAAGATCAATGGAAGTGGTAAAATATTTTCTCTCTAATAAATTCCTCCTCCCCCTGCCACCACTTAACACCGTTTGGGGATCGTTCACAAGGAACAGTTGAGAAGAGAACACCGGTTTGGCTGTGAAGTTATTTAAAATCACTAAACTAAGCTGCAGTGCTCTGTGGCGTAGTGGTTAGCGTGCTGGACAAGTTACATTATATTTTCACGTTCGCGCCGACCTACCGTAGTCGGGTTTTTTTTCCTAAACAACTGGAATGGACTTTTCTTGGTGGCCGAACTGTTAACGTTGCAGATGTTCTTTTTTGTTTTTTTTTCACACTTTATTTTCCTACTTTTACTCATGACTCCGGGTTTGATCCTTCCTACTTACCTACCATAACATTTTTAACCCCCCCCGTCCCGGAAACAAACACTCGGGCAACGCCGGGTACCCCCGCTAGTTAAAGATAAAGATAACTGAAAGTATTCGGGCATCTTACCTTCAAGTGTGTTATCTAAATGTTAAGTTTTAAGCTATTTCTCTTACACTGTGTTTCAACCCTTATACGGGAAGCATAATTATCTACGATCGCGAGTTTGGGCGTCATACGGCTAATCAGCATGACTGACTAAAACCTCACCAAAGTTAGCCATGTTGATAAACTGTATAACGGCGAACAGAGTGTCCCATTATAATCTTTTTGGTATTTTCCGTGATTTCTGTAGTGCACATGGGTCTCAATTGATTCCACTGTCGTTTACATAGAAAGGTGTCCCATTTGTGTCATCTATAACATGTCCGATTCTTTTGGTTGACATTCCTTCTTCCCAATATATTATTCCAGGGCTAAAGTTCTTATGGGGAAAAATAACTTCGTCCCCTGGTTTACAGACGCTAGTAATATGTTGTTTTTATGATTTTTTTTCGACGGAAGAGGTAACGGTCTATCAAAAAAAGAACGTACTTTTCTTGCAAATATTAATTCTGACATGACGTTGTATTCGGATCTGGCGAGATTCTGTAAACTGCCAAAAATTTCTGAATGCTTGCTTAATTTGTGTCTATGGCTGTTTAATGAAATTTTCTTTGACGAACTCGATACACTTGCACGCACTTACCGTGAATACCCCCGCCAAGCTGGACAAGCAGCAAAATACGATTCTTTCAAATGTAGCGGTCCCTATATGCTAAAGATCTTGTACTCTAATATTGGCTTGGTGCAAAAATAATGTCGTTTTGAACATATATACTTGCAAAAATAATGTCGTTTTTAACGTACATATATATATATATATATATATATATATATATATATATATATATATATATATACACGTTATATATATATATATATATTAGACATTATGTATATACGTTATATATATACGTTATATATATACATATAAATATATATGTATACAGATAAATAAATACATACATATGAATATATATATATGTATGCATATATATATATATATATATATATATATATATATATATATATATATACACACGTTAAAAAACGACATTATTTTGGCACCAAGCTAATAGCTTCTTTTCTTGAACAGCTCGACGGTAGAATTTCATCGTTGTTTCTACTTTTATGACTCTGCAAATATGTCGACATTTAAATGTAATGCGACCAGATACCTCGCGTCTCAACTCTCCACATAGTACCCCTGTAAGCATTGTCTTCAACAGTAGTCCCTTTGTGTTCAAGTTGCATTATGCTTTGTTAAGATGTTTAGATAAGAGCAACATAATTAAAAAATAAATTTAAAAAATGCGAGTCTTAACGAGTTAAGTTTTCTGTCTGTGGCCCGTCTTCGATCTGTGTTCACCCGCTTCGCATTCGTTTTCTTTGTAAAACGCTAAAATTGCCAAACTCTCTTTGTGCTCGAGTATATTGCTGGATGTACACGAGATAATAAAATAAAAATATCTACGCAGTTAGATCGTCACAATAGATCGGTTCATGTACGGAACGTCGATAATATTTGTGTGAAACAAAACGCTTTCTCCCGTCATTCTGAATGCACCAAAAATTCGATTAAGTCTTTTCATCAGAGTTTTGCACTGAATATTCGTTTTGTCAGTTAAAAATAGTTCGGTATAGCGAATGGAGCTCTGGGTTCAAGAGAGACATAGTTGTTTGTAAGAAAGAAAGGTGTGTTCAAATAATTGTGTATAATGACTGTCTTGCCTAATAACACGTTAGTTGTTCAAACTCCTCGGCTAAACATTCACATGCAGCTTTAACTGAGAACATTGCCAAGACTGTTGCAAAATATGTGGGTATCTAAGTGCCTAATAATATTCTGTATCTCTACGACACCGTTCGCCCGTGCATGGAGTATTGTCACCATATATGAGCTGCTTCATCTATTACTAGTATCTCCAACTAAAAATGGGGGTAAAAATAATCTCCAATTAAATAGGTGTCGCATTATCAAGCAATCGTCAGCCTCTTTATCATCGCTCCAATTTTGCATCCCTATGCCCGTCTAACAAGTAGTTTGGTTTGCTTTTTTTGTTTCACGATATATCATCTAGCGTTGGGATGATTAATCGGAATCGGAATCAGGAATTGGAAAGATCGGAGTTTTTTTGGGTATCGGAATCGGAAAAATTTGAGCCTATTTTCCGATGCCCAAACTAGTTACTTATATTATCTTTTTTTATTTGATTTTGTTTTAAGAAACATTTTTCACTCTTGGTTTTGATTTTGGTTTAAGAAACATCTCCCACTGGTTGTAGAAATAATAATATAATAAATATTTATTGACTTAAACTTCTAGTAAGACTAAAATCTCTAGCTCACCCCCTCCCAAATGTGTTTTTACGTTTGAGAAAATATAGACACATTGATGTGTTTTTGCAGTAATCGGGACAAAATAACAATTTTATATATAGTTAAATATTAAGAGATTTCTAAAGAATCGAATTCAGAATCTATAAGTAATTGTACCGGAATCGGGAAAAATATTGGAATCGTCCCATCACTAATATCAACCCTTTTCGAGTTATTTAATGCCGAATCCAGTTATTTTGGAAATGTTATTCATGTTGCATCTTATCATTATCTAGAAGGTTTTTATTCTTCAAGCGTTTTGTATGTTCAATCGCTAGTTTGTAGTGTTTGGTTTAGTTGTTTTATAGTACACGTTAGCGGTTTTTGCCTGCCTTGCAGAACATGAATGAGTTTTGAGATAGAGAGAGCGAAAAGAGTTACAGGATTAATGTTTGTTACATTTTAAGTTAAGAAACCAGTCAGGACGCGGAGGAGATAAAAAGAGAAAGAGGGAATGAGAAGAAGGAAAAGGGGGAAAAGGTGGGTTGTTGTTCTTGTTTGCAGAACATAATTAAGTTTTGCAAAAGGAAGTAGAAAAACAAAAGAAAAACATCAATGTTTGGTGCATTTCGTTCCAGGAAGCCAATATCTTCAGACAGCCTGATTGAGAAGCACCAGAGCAAGTAGCTTAATGGAATGTGCTGTGACAAACTCGTAGCACTGTACCTCCTCGACGTAAATGTTCCAGACTAACCTAAAAGAAGCAAAAGTCCACCTCTTCACTGTTACGGAACCTAGATACACGAAAGCTTTATATTCTATTAGTTTCTTCCCTCGAATTGTTAAAATTTTGAATTCTCTCCCTGTTTCTTGCTTCGATGACTTTACTGCACTGCAGAAATTTGAATGTAACGCAAACAGACATTTCGTTGTTCAACATGTTAGAAAATGCCTCTGTAGTCATAGCATCACATAGTAAATCCCTTACTATGTATTTCCGTCCGCAGTCTTTGTATATCACAAATATACTGATTCTATAACAGTCTGTAGAATAATAGAGCGTAATCCTCTTTAGAATGACTGTAGATGTTTTAAATAAATGTTAAATGATCATTTTAATAGCATATTAGAGAATGCCCCAAAGTTTGCAGGCTGTCATATTGCAGAATGGCTATGCTACTAAATACTAACTTGTTCATTGAGTTCCTCTTTTGTGTTGCATTAATGTTCTAAAGTTACATTTAAATTACAATTTTCAATTGTGCAGAGTTTCTTTTTGCCTTCTTGATTTAAGGTTACTTTTTTTAAATTGACATGAACTCTAGGATACTTCAATTAAAAGTCACATATGAACAAGTAAAATTATAGAGGAATAAAAGGCAAATCAAATGACGTATAGGTTGTTTTTACAGTTACATTCAATTTAGCTTAAACGTGCGATTTTTTGAAAGAAAATTACATGTGCGGACTTTCTTTTTAGCGCCACTGTACATTGGAACTCATCTCCTATATTTCACTTTATGTCATACACTTATGAATCTCGTTCCAATCGTAAAGCCTCTTATGTTTTAACTAAAAAAAGGTTGAAGAGCTACAAAGTATGAGAATAGAACCAAAACACTTGTGCTCCATAATATACTTTTCTACATAGTCACAACCATTCCCAGTGCACGTTCACCAGCGATGGATGATGACTGTCCATGCTCGCCCCAAAAGCGCTTTGTCATATGAGGGTCGTTCCAAAAAAGTAAAACATTCTAGTTTTTTAAACTGAAAAAGTTGAAGAACTACGAAGGCGGGAATGGTACTATTAAAACGAGCGACTTTTATCGCTCCAGAATTTACTTTTCTACATGGTCACCACCATTCTCAGTGGACATTTACCAGGAATTCAATGACACATCTGTGTTACTGACGAATGTTAATGACGAGGGTTTCTTTCTTAGAGTAACACACTGTCAATATTTGCAACAGAGAGATGAAACTTTCAGGTAATAAATGTATATGTTCAGAGATTATGACAATGCAGTCTCATATGATCCATACGGGCGGAATAAAAATTAGAATGCCTTCTTTTGGGAACGTCCCTCGTATATATGTGTAAACACAAAGTATTCAAATGTTTTGTGGTCCTGGATATGACCTTAAACTTATCCAGTGGTGAGGCCCCAGCGTGTGGGCTTTGGGGAGTGTTGAGCCACCCTTTCATTACCATTGCGTCCAGGTCCACTCTGACCTGAAGTGGTAGTACTTGTTAGGGTCCCAACTATGGGTTAAATAGAAACCGACGTGAAAACCACAACTATATTCTATTAAAAAAAAAATTCTTAAAAATCTTTTGATTCGGCATTAAATAACACGAAAAGGGTTGATATGCCGTAAAACAAAAACCAACCAACCAAGCAATCAAATGTTTTGTCGCCTCCCTCTCAAACCAACTTCTGTCATCGATACTGCTTAGTTGTAATTTGCTTTCTCCACACTCTATAACAAATGCCTTTCAGAATTTTGTTTATTAACTCATTGGATATTTTATCTGAGATGTAACAATTTTCAAGAAATTTGGCGGAAAATTGACTCATACGATTATCGTTTAATAATCTCGTTAATAAAATCATTGCTTGTAAATAAAACCAGCGGTAGCGCATCACCTTGGAAATGAGAAGTAACGATGGTCAAGTCGTTAACGGATTGACGACCTACCTGAGTAGTCCAAGTTCGAATCAAGCTCGTTCCACAAAAAATAAAAATAACATTGATTTCAGATGTTGACAACCTTCTTGTGCGTCGATGTATTTCGAGACAGAATTCTCACTACAAAAATATTGGGGAAACCAATGCCAAAAATAGAAACTTCGGATACATAAGATATGATGATGGTAACCTTAACAATGCTAACATTCTCTCTAATCAACAGTGTATATTAAGGCAATCCCGTTCTACTGCCGATATCCTGACGGCCATCTCTGAACGCATCTACTATACTCTGAATAAGGTAAATGATGTTAGAGCGTTATCGCTTGGTGCGTCATGAGTAAGTTGCTGGAATCTGCGTTAAATAAAGAAGTAATCAACCATCTCAGCAAAAATAATTTTTTTAGTAACATGCAATATGATTTCCGTTCTGCTAGATCTACAGCAGATGTGCTTACAGCTACATCTCATAGGATTAGTCAATCTCTCAACAGAGGCAATATGTCTAGCGCAATTGCTCTAGACATATCAAAGATCTTTGATAGGGTATAGCATAAAGGTGTATTTCATAAGATCTCTAGCTCCGGTATAGCTGGAAATGTCTTCTCAATTATTAAATCATTTCTCTCTGATAGGTTCATAAGAGTAGTGGTTGATGGGCAGAAATCAGAAGCTCACAGTTTTAATGCTGGAGTCCCTCAGGGGTCCATCATGGGCTCAACTCTCTTCCTGATCTACAATTATGATCTTCCAAATCACATCCTTACATCATTCGTAGATATTTATGCTGATGACACTACCATCTATGGTACCAATAAGTTCTCTCCGATTCTCTCTCCTCTGATTCTGAGCGCGTGGTACAACGGGGAAAGGGGTGGCTGGTTACTTTTAATTAAAACCAAGCTTTTATTTTTACATCATAAACGCTCTGATCCCCATCTGACATCAATTGAAATGGATGGCTCTCGTTTTGGGGAAGCCTCATGTTTTGACAAGCTTCTGGGCTTGACCTTTACTCCTGATCTAAAATGGAACACATACATCAAATCCGTTTACAAGGCTGCTAGAACAATGGCGGTATCCTTCTATCTCACTGCTGATGAAATTCTCTATCCATATAAGAGTCAGGTGCGTCCAAGGATCGAGTATTATTGCCACATCTGGGCAGGAGCTGCTAGAATGGACTTATCCTACCTTGATATAATTCCAAATAGACTTCGTAGCCTCGTAGGAGATGTCCGTTTTTCTTCCCTACAGAAAAGATGTTGCGAGTTTGTCTCTGCTTTATCGTTATTTTCATGGCAAGTGAGCGACTGAGTTTCAATCTATGCCCCCTCTCGCCAAACTGTCACAAGAAACACTCTTCTAGCTGAAAAACACTATCAATAATTCTCCCCAATCTTTATCTGTGCCTAAACCTAAACGTAGATCCCATGAACAAAGCTTGTTTATTAGAACTGCACGCCTGTAGAACTCTTGTCCGTTTCCAGCTGATTACAATATGGTTGTCTTCAAGTCCAACGTAAAAAAGTTCTTGATGAGCCGTTCCACTAAAGTAAACAAATTTACCGAATTTCTATTACTAACGATTACTATATTGTCCAATTGACTACTGTACACTTTTTTACCCTTATACTCGAGTGACCTATGGACCTTGATAAGCGGTGATGCCTACTTAAAAAAAAATACTTTTTACAGGGTCTTGTAGCAAACGTAATTCCTACTGTATTACTGGGCGAAAATTTAATATAATCAGATCCTTCTTCGGTATAAAAAAAAATTAAGGTCGTAAATCTAAATAATATCAGATCAACATGGGTGCACCTTCGACTTTTATTATTCGTAATCTTCAAACACGCATTCCCCGATGTAATCGTGCCTGAGATAACTGTATTTGCTGATTTCAACACGCCCTATTACAGGCATGAGGACAATCGAATGTCCACATGTCCAAAACAAAAGTCGAATCCTTAGAAAATTACCTACAATTTGTAGTAGAATAGAACAAAATATGGATAATCACAGTTGATATTACAAAAAAACATCCTTTCCTAAAAAAACATAAAAAATAAAGAAATAAAAAAATCCCTAACCCTGCCAATAGCATCCTTCCCAAGAGTTTCACGTTTATACTCCTCGGCCAGACAATCTCAGACAATATGAAACGGAATAGGTACATAGAATGTATCTAACTCTAGTCTTTCTCTCTACCGGAGTCGAAAACATTCTTCACACATGTCAGTTTTCTATATATCTACAAAGCTACTGTTGACCGGTGTCACGTCCGTCTTGGCGCATAAACCATATAAGAGTGCCGAAAGTTGACGGTGGTCTAGTAGTTTATGACACGAACTGACGACCTGGGTACCCAAAGTTCGAATCCAATTCGTTCCACAAAATTAACTTTCACTTCAGATGTTGACAACATTTACATGGTTCCTTTTGTAATCCCAGATTTCTTTCTAGAAAGAATTCTGACCTGAGAAATATCAGGGAAACCAATGCCAACAACAGAATCTTCGGATTCACACAACACTAGCGGGACCTATGTACATTCCAGAACGGCATCTTTCATATATATAATATATTGCTGCTGCACACTGTGTGGAGGCTCAACATGAATGGATACCCCGCGATATTATTGTAACATATTTGTTAAAACTGTAAAATTATTTATCTAAGCAATCTGGTTAATGTAGTGTCAGAGGATATCTGGTGATTTCGGTGTATCTCCAATATCCTTATAGAAATCTATGATATATTTCCATTGTATGGACGTCCGGTGCGAACAGGAATTCTACGATATCATTATACCATATTTAGACAGAACAGATACTACCTTTGGATCCTATTAAGAAGACCAAGCATAGTATAATTTGTTTCACTTACGGCTCAAAAGATACAACATTGTTTTTATTTTATATATATATATATATATATATATATATATATATTATATATATATATATATATATATATTATATATATACGCAAATTGAATAAAATCACAACCTACATGAATAGAAATTCACTTATTTTGGCGTTAAGCTCTTACAACTGTTTCGTGAAAGGATGGACAATTACCTCTCGTCCATAGAACTGTAAATCTTCCATCCAGTCACTCCTCAGAGACGCTTACAACTATTCCTAACTAGTTTTTCAATCCGTTGTGAACACGTTTTTTTTTTTTTAATTTATTTTTTATATATATATATATATATATATATATTATATATATATATTATATATATAATATATATATATATATATATATATATATATATATATATATATATATTGCATTGGGTCTTCGATGATCGGAATATTCTATTTATTCAAAAGGGGATAGAAGGTGATAATATATTACGAACATTAAATAAGCGTATATACAGGGTGTCCACAAAGTCTGACTACATTGTGTAGCCAGACTTTGTGGGCACTGTGTAGATTATGTAGCCAGACTTTATGGGCACCCTATATATATATATATATATATATATATATATATATATATATATATATATATACTAGCAATCGGTGCCCGGCGTTGCCCAGGTGTTTTGAGGTTAATGCTGAGAAAAAAAAAAACAATCAATTTTTTAAAACTTTGACCCCTATTATGACCTCTTAACATTTATTATTTAGGGATCAAGTAAAGTTAATAAGTTAGATCCATGTCCAAGGAATCTATATCTAAAATATCACGTGTTTACTGTTTAGACCCAAAATTGTAGGAGGAGTTTGGTAGAGTTCTCAAAGGTCAAATCGTTGAATATTGACCACTTAATCGCCAAATTTCTGTCGAAAACCTATCACATCGATTTTCCCAACTCTCAGTACCCTGTATATCAAATTTCGAATCTCTAGGCTTAAAATTGACAGAGTTTTAGCGTAGGGAAATTCACACAGACACACACAGACACTTATATATATATATATATATATATATATATATATATATATATATATATATATATATATAAACATGTGTGTGGCATCGGTCAGTCGAAACGACTATGGATCAGCAGCGCCGTATTAAGATGTTGTTATAAACATAAACATCATATATATAAGGATAATAGTACGCCATATATATAACAAAAGACCATTATTTACTCAAGTGAAAGGAAACCCCGGGGGAACTTTACCCAAAAATAAATCTATATTTTTTTTGTGTGTAATGATAGTCTTATAAGCGAGTAATTAATAATTCAGCCATCTTGATTCTTAACCAAACAGAAAGTTCAAGTAGGGGGAGTTCCCTTTTTTTTTTGATAGCGAGGCTAAATTTCGCGAATTTGTCCTTTTTTAAAGCAGTGTGGCCTTCTAAATTTCTGTTTGGCCTTTTTCTTCACCGATGAAATCTGGAGACGCAACGGGAATTTTCGGCAAAAAAAAATGTTGTTACTATGCACATCTATGTAATGAAATACAATTTGTGGCAAAATTTCAAGAAAAACTAATGGATGGTTATCTCGCAATAGTCCGGACAATTCGCTAAATTATCTCGTCAAAACCTTAAATCTCGAATTTTTGTGCATTTTTTTTTGGGGGGGGGGCTAATTTGGCATAATAGTGTCCATTTAATAGTATTATCTTGAAAAAATAAAAAAAATAAGGAAAATTACCAAAAAAAAACAAACAAGAACAACAAAAGTGTGCCGTATTTTTTTAAAGTTTTATTGCGTTGTTTTTATTTGCTTTTTTTATTTCATCGGTGAAGAAAATGGCCAAACAGAAATTTTGAAGGCCAAACTGCTTTAAAAAAAGGCCAAATTCGCGAAATTTGGCATCGCTATAAAAAAAAGAAGGGAAACCCCCTACTTGAACTTTCTGTTTAATTTCGCTTGTAGCATTGATTTTTTTCTTTTTTCGCTATAAAAAAATAACTACTTGATGAAATTACGTGATTTTTTCTGTAGGAAAACTTTATCCCATGACGAGTACGTACAATATATTTTTTTTAAATATTTCCATTTTTTAATGTCAATGGAAAACTGCACAAGTACCCAAACCCGAAATGTAAAGACCACGAGTGAACGCGCGTTTTCTTTTTTTTTTTAGTTTAGTTTCATAATGGCGGCCGTGATGTCGGAGGTTCGATTGTTAGATTGTAAGTTAGTTTCGTATTTTTGTAATTTGTAAATCGCAAGTTAGGAAAAAATTAAACCCTTCCAAGATGGACAATAAATAAAACCATAATATTTTATGGTAAAGTTAAGAGCCTACGAACCATAGTTTTTTAGGAGATGTGATTATTGGATTAACCAATCAGAAATCGTCTGTGGCACACACATCTCTGTTTTTATATATATACTAGCGGGGGTACCCGGCATTGCCCGAGTGTTTGTTTCCGGGACGGGGGGGGAATTTAAAAAATGTTATGGTAGGTAAGTAGGAAGGATCAAACCCGGAGTCATGAGTAAAAGTAGGAAAATAAAGTGTGAAAAAAACACAAACAAAAAAAAAACATCTGCAACGTTAACAGTTCGGCCACCAAGAAAAGTCCATTCCAATTGTTTAGGAAAAAAAAACAAAAAAAACGACTACGGTAGGTCGGCGCGAACGTGAAAATATAATGTGAATTGTCCAGCACGCTAACCACTACGCCACAGAGCACTACAACTTAGTGTAGTGATTTTAAATAACTTCACATGAAAGAACTACGAAGCCAAACCGGTGTTCTCTTCTCAACTGTTCCTTGTGAACGATCCCCAAACGGTGTTAAGTGGTGG
>NC_136505.1:42246237-42261237 GCF_053919585.1 Euprymna scolopes | reverse complement strand
GGAAATAAAAATTGGCGAAATTAAAATAAATCAAATAAGAACAGCTACCTGCTTCCCAAACTGTACTGACATGCAGAAGTTCAAATGCAATGTAAACAAACATGTTAATCTTTTATAGGCATGGTCCCAATTAGTAGCCCCTTACGTCCAAGTGGCAATATGCCTTGGTTGGGTTGAAGTGAGTAAAAGAAAATTAAATTTAAAAAAAAAAATTAGAATCACATATTTAATAATAATAAAAAACAAAACAAAACAAAAAAAAAAACGAACGCATCACAAACAGAAGAATCGATGCAGTGAATGGAGATGACGATTTAAAAAAAAATTAATTTATGTTTTGAAGGGAGAGGCTTGGCGGAGAATAAGTCAACTCCTAAAAAAATAACAACTTCGGGCCAAGATTAAAGTGTAGTATCTGTTCTTCAGATGCTATCCTTTAATTTCTAGTTTTCTCTCAGTAGAGGAGAAATCCTTCACGACTGGGACAATGTTTACTTTTGTTCCTTTTCTCCACGTTTAAAAAACGACTCTGGTGTCTATCTTTGTCCTGTGCAAATAGGAACTCCTAAACAAACTACATGAGGTATAAATAAAAATTAAAAAAATCAGTCGTTAAATGATGAAAAGAAAAAAATGGACTTTTGTCATTTTGTTCGGTTTTACATATTTTAAGGAGTCAGAAAAGTTCACCGTTTCATTCATTCAAAAAAACTAAATATGAGAGAAAAAAAATATGTGTCTCTTTTCATTTTTTTTTTTTTTTTTTTTTAATCTTCACATTAAATTAATTGTGTGACCATTTCTTGCGTGTGGGTGTTTCTCACCTCTACCTGACTTACGTCAAATATTATTTGCTCACAAGGAGCTTTCACACAGGTCTTCAGATATCTTTCGCTGAAAACAGGCTGTGGTGTTCACTGGAAGCTAGTGACAAAAACTCTCCCCAGGTTTCCAATACTCTCCACCTCTCTCGATAATATTTGCAAATAAATTTGCATTATCGCAACAGCTGCTTGCTATTGATTTCTTGTTGGCAGCGGCTATTGGTCTTTGCTGGGATTTGAGTGGCAATAAGCCTCCCCAAGGTCCCAGTTCTCTTCGCACTTATTCGGCTGTATTCTGGTCAGATCATCGGTCTTTCCTTCCTCCTGTACTCTTTGGTTATTTGGTTTCGCTCTGTTTTTTTTTTGTTTTTTTTTGAAAGGGTGGCGGTGATGTCGCAATAGGGGCAGGGTTGGGTTCAGAACTTATAGATATGCGGTTCCAGTGTTCTTGGTCCCAGGTAGTGCTTCATGCTTTTCCTTTACAGTATTTTGTCTGGCCCGCACTTGATACCCCTGTGTGTTAGTTTTTTTTTTTTTTTTTTACGCAGTGATCACCACTTATCAAGGCCCGGAAGCCACTCAGGGATAAAGGTTATTGCAAGTACATTACGTTAGTGTGGAGATTCGATGAAGTGTTTAATTAAGGGGGCGGTTCATTAGGAATTTGTTAACATTGGACTTGAAGACATCCAAGTTGTAGTCCGGAGGGAAGCAGGCAGACGGGACAGAGTTCCACAGGCGTGCAGTTCTAAGAAAGAAGCTTTGTTCATGGAATCCGCGTTTTGATTTAGGCACAGATATAGAGTGGGGGAAATTTTTCACAGTGGATTCAGCTAGACGGGTGTTCTTCGTGAAAGATTGGCGAGGGGGGACCAGGGATTGGAGTTCAGACGAGCACCTGCCATGGAAATGACGATAAAACAAGGATAGGCTCGCAACGTCTCTTCTGTGGGAGAGAGGTTGCAGGGTAGAGAAAAGGGCATCCCCCACTAAGCCACGAAGTCTATTTTGTACTCTGTCAAGGCAGGATAGGCTGTATTTAGCAGCTCCTGCCCAGATATGGCAACAGTATTCAATCCTTGGACGTACTTGGCTTTTATATAGATAGAGAATTGCATCAGTAGTTTCCATATTCAAAGGTTTTCTTAATATTTCAGCTGTTGTTGTTGTTGTTGTTGTTGTTGTTGTTATTATTATTATTATTATTATTATTATTATTATTATTATTATTATTATTCACATTTGGTGCCTGGCTGTTGATATTGTCGATTTCATAATGATAGGCGGATCATAACAAATGAACATAAGTTATGAGCATCTTGTTTTCTTAGTTTTACAGCACTTTTCGCAAAATTCTGGCACATCCAACAAGGCAGTGCTCTGAAGTACTCCAACATTACAATGAATCCCAATTTTCTCAATTCACTTGTCAAATCCTTTTGTTACAATCCCCAGGGCTCCCATCGCAATAGGTACAAATTATTATTATTATTATTATTATTATTATTATTATTATTATTATTATTATTATTATTATTATTATTATTTTATTTTATTTTTTTATCATTTTTCAATAGGAGTTTAAAACAGGCTATCATCAAAGAATTATCTTAAAGTACAACCTGTAGCGTTCCCTGCTGCCTGAGTGACAATAAGTCTTCCCAGATTTCCAATATTCACTACCTCTTTCCATAAAATTAACAAATTAGTTTGCGTTATCGCAATAGCCGTTTACAATTGAATTTCTCGTTGCTAGCGATCATTGGTGTTCACTGGAATGTGGGTAGCAATGACTCCTCAAGATCCCAGTTCTTTTCACACTCATCCAGTAAAGATCTGATTAGTGATTGCTCACCTTGATCTTTTTATCCTCCTTGACCCTCCTCTATTATGTGGTGTGGCGCAAATTTATTCGGACACAACAAATTTGATACGAATACTTCAGAAGAACAAGAAAACTCATCCTAACTAAACTATATAGTTGGAATATAATAAAAGGTATAAACATAAAGGCAGTGTTACTAGTAAGATATCCAGATCTTTTATAGACAGAACTGAGGTAACTTGATCAGAAAACCAGGAAACTCATGACTACCGAAAATGCACAACACCAAACGATGATACTGAGCTATTTTATGTGAAAAGGAAAGACGAAGGAAGAAGACTTGTATGCATAGAACACTGTAAATAACACGAAAAAGAAGTAGAAAAATCCATAATGCAGAACAGGGAAAGAATAATTATCACAGAAAGAGACACTAAGAAAACGACCACGACAGAAGGAAAGACAAGGGATAAGATGAAAAAAGAAAAATAGTAAGTGAAACAGCTACACAGGCGATTCATAAGGATGACAAAAAATGACACGAACGAAAACACTTTGACACGGCTACAAAAAGGAAAACTACACAAAGAAACTGAAACCCAAATAACAGCCGCACAAACAATGCGATAAGAACAAATCACACCAAAGTATGGATCGAGAAGACACAAGAAAACAGCAAGTGAAGACCTTGTGGACAAAGAGACTAAACAATAAACCACATAATATGCGAATGCGACAAACTAGTTCAAAAAGAATATGTGAATAGACATGATCAAGCGGGGAAAGCAATAGACTGGCAATTACGCAGACAACTGCATCTTGAACACTCTGACAAATGGTACAAGAACAAAACGGCAACAGCACTTGAAAACGGTAGTCACAAATCTTGTGAGGCATGGATATACAAACAGATAGACCCATACAAGCAAGAAGATCGGACATCATAATAGTTATCAAAAAGGAAAAGTCCGGCCAGATCGTAGATTTCGCCGTCTCAGCAGCCCACAAAGTGAATACCAAGTAGGCTGAGAAGCAGAACAAGTGTGATGAATTGGCTACAGAGCTGAAAGGAACATAGGAGATAGAGAAAGAAAAAATAACACCAATAATATTTGGAACAATAGAACATTCCAGAAAAATTAAATAAAGAAAAGAATCGGAGAGATTGTTTCGCCTTGTACTTTACCATAACGTTGATTATAGATACCATGAACAATTTTATCTGTTTCAATTTCATTTCTGATGCAAACATTTCAATGAAGCAGTGTAATACATTGTTTTTAGTACTTCCAGTTGAAAACTCTATTCTTTCTCCAAAAGTGTTTCATTCGTTTGTCATCATCCAGGGTAGTTACACTTGAAACTACCAAATTATTTTTATTCGTACCAGTTTGTGATGAAAATTTTAATAATTTTCTAGTTTTTAATTTGGAGAACCTGATACGATGGAAAAGAGTTGCTTATTACTTTCTAGACTGCTAAAAACAATCTTCTCTCTTTTCACCACCAGAACTCAGATATTTACTATGGTTCCAGTTGAAAATGAATGATTCCTTGTTTTGGTGAGCTCTTAGAATCGAATTTATGTCCGGAGCCGGTGGCTAAGTAGTTAATAACAACGGACTGAAAACCTAGGTGTGCCAAGTTTGATTCCACTCTGTTCCACAAAAAAAAAAACACTTTCATCAAACCCAAACCTGGCATTGTGTCTAACATCTTTGAAAGGAGATAAGTAAATTCTCCAGACCTAAAATTGAAGCTCTATATCCAATCGGAAAAATAAATGAATTACTCTACTGTTCCAGAAAATACCTGCTTCCTGACGCATTCTTCTGTGGTATCATTTGCTCGCTCTCGCTCGACAACAATTGCCAACCTCAACGTTGTGTTTTCTTCCGGCCGTGTTGTCGTCTCTCATATTGGCGTCTGCCGGAAGAGACCACGGGTTCACAAGTGTAAAGAATAAAACAACCCAAAACGCAAAAAAAAAAAAAACACACACACACACACACACACACACAACTCCGACACGTTCTGTAGATATTAGTTAGATTCTGGGTGCATGAGTGACACGATCTCGGAAAATAACCATCTTAAAAGTAACGCCCACACCTAAATAGTCTGTCAAATCCTCTTTGTTGCCGTTTGACATCAGCTCATCTTGTAGTTCTCTGAACTACAACCTGCCTTCAACTGTCCCAATTTGGGAACTTTCCTCAGCTGTCGAAAAAATAAGAGTATTCGTAAGTATCCTTAATTGCCATAAAGTCTCGCAAAACTCATTCCCACTTTTAAAACTTTTTTCCCTATATATCGACCTCTACGTCAGATCTTCTCTCTCAGTAACTGCCACACCTTCATAATTAATCTTATTTTAGTTGCGTTTGTGTACCTTGGTGAATAACTTCCTCCTGTTTTTCTATTAACCTCGCTGTTATATCTTTGTTTTGCTGATAAACTTCTTTTCTTTTTTCTTACTTCCTAACACTTTGTGAGTGGCAACATTGATAGCTTCACCCTTCAACCTAGTGAAGACTAAAACAAGACTAAATCTATAGACTGTTACTACCCTTTGTGAGGTGCCGTTAAGAGCATTCTTTCTTGTATTGGCAGATTACGAAATCGACTTCACTATCTACTGAGGATGATCATTGCTCTTCTGTATAAGCCTTTTCTCACGAAAGAGGCGTTGATAATATTTCCTTAACCTATACTTATTTCAATGGCAATAGTTTAACTGGGCTTCAATCTTTTGGGTTCCACCTTGTAAAATGTTAAATCTACGAACTCGCCTAGCTATTATTATTATGCAAACTTTTCCTTCGTTTCTGCATGTACCTTACACCAAACAGAACAAATTTTCTCCTCAAAATATACGATCTTGAAAACACATTACCATGGAACTGCATCCCTGAAAGCTACAACATCATCGCCCTCAAATCTAATGTTTAAAAATATATGTCATAAGTAGTGGCGTAGCAATTATTTTTGCCACCCTGAGAGAGTGTAAGACCCCCCCCCTCCGGCTGACCGTTGATAATCCGTTAACCATCAACATTCCAGAAACACCTCAAAATATTTATTTTTTATGGAATTACAATCAAGGGTCTAAAATCAGTTTAAAAATGGTATTACACATATAAATCACAAAAACATATTACGACCTTAAGAACTAATTTTCGTATAAAATTAAAGTCTTTTGGTCAGGTTTTTATTATTTTAATTTTTTCTTTTTTCTATTTTTACCCCCTCAAAATGCCGCGCGATGTTGTATCCCTGTGCTTATTTTACAGTGGTATGAGTTCTGATGAACTCATTGCACTTGTGCCTTCTCGACGTACATATCCCCAACAGACTTGCTTAGCAACAAAATAATACCCCTTCTCTGCAGAGGTCCCTAAATGTCAGAAAGTTTTCTACGCTAATAGCTTCTTCTCTAGAACGGCTAGACTTTGGAATTTCCTTCCTGCTACCTGTTTCCTAAACTGTACTGATACGCAGAAGATGAAATGCAACGTAAACCGATATGTTAATCTTTTTTGGCATGGTCCCAATTAATGGCCCATTCAACTATCCTAATAAGTGATCAGTTGCTCTTTATTTCATTCACATCTTCAACACTTTTATAATATTGTTCATCATTCCGCTGAGCATCTGTCAATCTTTTTAACGCTTATCTTCAAGTGGCTTCTGGTCTTAGTTACATAACTCATTCGTAAAATGTGATTCCACAGCTATCCGTCCGATCACTAGAGAACACGATGTAATAGGGTACAATGAAGGGCAAATAAGAGGAATATGGGTAAGGAAAATGTATAAGACCTAAAGCTCTCACAATCTTACAGTTGTGAGGTCCTATTTTTCCTTTTTCGTAGCGGGGAATCCTGTATCGTATTTTCTCAAAATATATGCGCTAAGGTAACGAGGAAAACCATGGGTTATTTTATTTCTCCGTCCCCCGACGAAAGGAGGGTGGACCTGTAAATTCACCCTCGTCCGTTCGTCTCTCCGCACTTTTCTCAATAACTACGCCTTGAAATTTTGCACAAACATGAAATATGATATGAATAAAAAATTTAGCAGAACGGATTTTCCGGGAAAACTCCGGTTAACCCCCTAGGGATGCCTTTCGTATTAAAAGGGCTAAAATTGACACTTTTGTGCTTATTAACAATCATGATGCCTTGGATTTTTATAAAACTTTCTGAAAAGTTGTAATTAACTGATTTTTATATAATTTTGTTTACCTTGCGATAACTGTTGGGTGGGCTCTTTTAGGACTAATAATATTTGTCCAAAATTTTCGGTGTATGCCTATTTAGCATGGTGATGAACTCAAATTTAAATATGTTAACGCCCTGGAGACTTTTGGGGCTAAAAGAGAGGGGTAATGGTGGACTTAGTCATTTCGTTTTTGCATGGTGCAGAACTCAAATTTACATATGCTAAGTCCTAAAAATGCACGGTTTGTTAGGTTTCACCAGGATTTGAGTCCCCTGTGGACTTTTGGGGCTAAATAGGGGTGTGTGTGCTGAATTTAGTTATTCTTTTTATGTCTCGTTCACTGCTTGCTTCATTTGTGATACTTATGATCAACTCATCATTTTTCATGGATATTGTGCTTGGATTTAAATGATCCTGTTATGTGTATAAACTTAAAATACATCTAGTAGTTAGACCCCATTTGGGGACTGTGGGTGATTCAAAGTTGTTCCTTCGTTACCATTGTTCCCTACTTTACTTAGGTCCAGAGTAGTAATGCCTCTTGGGGCATCTGGTGCTATTGAACCAAGCCATCTTAAGATACTGACTTTCTGACCAAAAACACACCAAACATTGATGTTATTGCTTATTTTTCATTTCCATTTGCAAAACTCAACCATGTTCTGCAAACTGAAAAACCCAAAACCATTTTCTACAAAACAATCAGAAAAACACCATGAATAAATATTTAAAGATAAAAAAAAAAAAAAACTGAAAGAAAAGAAATGTTCTTTCCAAAATTACTGGATTCGGCATTAAATAATCCGAAGACAGTTGATATACAGTCAAACAAAACAACCAAACCAAAGTCCATGAATTAATATTTGTAAATATAAAGAACTTGAAGCATATTAGATTTTTTTTAAATTACTGGATTTGGGATTCAATAACCCGAAAATGGTTGATATGCCGTAAAACAAACTAACTAAGCGATCAAACTTAAATGATCCATAATAGGATTAAATATAATTAAGCGTAAAGGACACAAACCAAACAAGATTTTTCTCCATCAAACCATACTTATCCTCATTAAACGTTGCTACTCTCATCTAAACTCTGCTTCTCACTAGTAAAACATACAACAAATCAGATTTCTATTCACTGTTGGAAAAGAAATCATTTGCTGGTTAATCTTTTAAATATTTACTTAATGCGGAGTGAAAAAAAAAACACACAAAAAACAACGAAATACATCGTTCATTACGCCATCTTCAGATATAAGGTTTTAGGTTCAATGTAATTGTCAGATCTGAGATCTTTACTATAAATGGACTCTTTCTCGCTCTTTCTTTCTCTCTCTCTCTCTCTCTCTCTCTCTCTCTCTCTCTCTCTCTCTCTCTCTCTCTCTGTATGTTTTCCGGAGATACAAGAGGATCAAATGCAACTTTTCTTTGGTCAAATTTTACTAGAAACTCACTGGTGGCATTCATTTATTTTTTGTTAAGGTGTTTAGTTTTTTGTGTTTTAATAATGTTGCGTTGTACGCTATATGGGGTTGAAGGCTATACACTTGATCACACAGGGTTCCGCCAGGTACGTCATCCCGTATTTGAAACAAAATAGAAAGGAGCATACATTAGATAGATCCCGCAGCTGACGGTATAGAGGGATTTAAACGTGAAAGAAGATACGGAGTGTGTGGATGATGGGGGACGCAGTTCTCGAAAAAAAAAAAAAAAAAAAGAAAAGGAAACGCGAATCAAACTGTATGAAAGATCGTGTGTAAGTGAGAAACGTGAAAACGGCCGTTTTAGATAAGCTATGACAGAAAGATTGACAGAAAGATTTACAAATATTATCATTTAAAAGCGGAAATAAATCAGTGATGTGATTTTAAAAGACATAAATACGGCACGCGTATTCATATTTTGTATTATTGGCTCACAAACCGCTTTCACACAGGTCACAAAGATCTCATTGAAGACAGTCTGTTATGTTCCCTGGAAGCTGAATGACAACAAGTCTCCCCAGATTTCCAGTACTCTCCACCTCTTTCGATAACATTTGCAAATAAATTTGCATTATCGCAACATCTGCTTGCCATTGATTTCTCGTTGGTAGCAACCATTGGTCTCCACTGGAATTTGAGTGGCAATAAGCCTCCCCAAGTTCCCAGTTATCTTCGCACTTATACAGCGGAGGTCTGGTCAGTGCTCACTCCTCGGTTTTTCCTTCCTCCTTGATTCTACTTGGCTATTTGGTCGCACTCTTTTTGTTTTGTGGGTGGGACAGGGATGTGGTAATAGGGGGATGAGGTGGGGTTAGAGAACTTATAGGTATGCAGCTTCAATTGTCTTGGTTGCCTGTAGCGCTTCATGTTTAGTCTCTGCAGCAGTTTGTCTGGTCTGCGCTTGTGGTTCGTGCGTGTTAGTCCCCATATTCAAGGGTTTTCCTTAATATTTCAGCTGTTTTCATCATTGTTATTCGTTGTATTCAAGTCATTCCTCTGATTACAATTTCTGTCATTCTTTTTTCAAAAGTTTTCGGGATGGTTCCTAGTGCTCCTACTATTATAGGTACTATCTTGATTTTCTTCATCTTCCACATCTCTTTCAGCTCTCTGGCCAGCTCTGTGTATTTGCTCCGTTTCTCCTCTTCTTTCATACTTACCCTGTGGTCAGCTGGGACAGCAAAATCTACGATTTGACAGGATTTGTCTTCTCGATAGGGTTTATCAATTTGTATGGCTATGTATCATAGGATTTTGTGATTCTCGTCTCCAAGTACTGTTGCTGGCTTGTGTTTGTACCATTTGTCAGTGCGTTCGAGATACAGTTGTCGCATAATTTCCAATGTATTTCCTTTCCTACTTCATCTATGTTCTTGTATTCTTTTGGGTCAGTTTGCTGCATTCGCTTTTTATATAGTTTACTGTTTCGTCTCTATATTATTATTATTGACTCACATGGAGCTTTCACACAGGTAATCATAGATCCGATTGAAAACCTGTGATATTTCCTGGAAGCTGAGTGACAACAAGTCTCCCCAGATGTCCAACACTCTGTGCCTCCTTCGATAGCATTTGCAAATAGATTTGCGTTATCGTAACAGCCGCTCACCATTGATTTTTCGCTTGCAGCGGCCATTGATTTGTGCTGGAATTTGAGTGACACTAAGTCTCCCCAAGGTCCCAGTTCTTTTCGCGCTTGTCCAGTGGAGGTCTGGTCAGCGATCTCTCCTGGGTCTATCCCTCCTCCTTGACCCTTCTCAGCTATTTGGTTTCACACTTTTATGGGGTGAAGGGTGACAGGGTAATGGGAGAGGATGCGTGATGGGGATGTAGAGCTTGTTGATATGCAGCTTCAGTGTTCTTCATTCCCTGTAATGCTTCTTCATGTTTTGCCTCTGCAGCAGTTTCTCTGGGTCCAGCATGTGGTCCATGTGTATTATTCTCCGCATTTAAGGGTTTTCCTTAATATTTCAGCCGTTTTCATTATCGTGAGTCATATTTTTGCAGCCATTCCTCTGATTTCAATTTCTCCCATTCTTTTTTCAAAGTTTTTCAGAATTGTTCCTAGTGCTCCTACTATTTTAGGTATTATTTTTATTTTCTTCATCATCCAAATCCCTTTTAACCCTCTATCTAGCTCTGTATATTTGCTCCGTTTCTCCTTTTCTTTCATACTCACCCTGTGGTCAGCTGGGACAGCAAAATCTACGATTTGACAGGATTTTTCTTTCTTGTTAACTATTACGACATCTGGTCTTCTTCCTTGGATGGATTTATCCGTCTGTATTACCATGCCCCATGGAATTTTGTGGTTACATTTCCCAGTACTGTTGCGAGTTTATGTTCGTACCATTTGTCTTTATGTTCAAAATGCAGCCGTTTGCACAATTCCCAGTGCACCGCCTTCCCCACTTGGTCGCGCCTGTATTGGTAATGTGTGGGAAGGTTTTAGGCGCGTCTAGATATACAAATGCTACAAAAAATATTTAAACGTATTAAAATAATAATTATAATTTCTTCTCTCTAGTAGTGCGTTAATATGCTACTATAGTTGTCATATTTTTAATGCGTTTTTTTAATATATTAATTTGAAATATATTATAAAAATTCTCAGTAAAAATATCTGACAAGCTTTTATAAAATTTTCTTTCTGACAGTACGAAATTACAATTTGCAATGGATTTTACATTATCCCGTCTCATGGGATTACATGAAATGCATACATTCAAACATTTTGCCTGGATTATATATTTCTTCCTTTTCTTGAAACTTACTGTGTCTATTTTTTTATTCATTGCATCCAACTACAGCGTGCAATATCCTTCGTTAATTGTGGAATCCTTTAGATTTTCGTGCAAGTGTTTAGTTTTCAATCTATGTGCTAAATAGATAAATTTATGAGCCTATCAATATAATTATGCTAAAAACAATTCCTCTGATGAGATCAGTCGTTTATTGAAAATCCATGGATTAAGGAAAAAATATTTTAATTTTTGTATTCCTTGTGGAATAATAAATTGTAACTTTTTTAATTTACAAAATTTAATTCGAAATTTTTATTTGTACTATTCATCTCGTTATTGAGATTATTTATTAATTTTTATTTGTACTATTCATCTCGTTATTGAGATTATTTATTAATTTTTATTTATTGCAGACTATTATTCTCATTTTTTTTAGTTGTTGTTTCATGATGTTTCGGTTAACTATTCCTTTGGCCTTTGTCAGGTGGTTACCGCACGGGACAGCAACTCCGAATCACATAAGTGCATTCTCAGCAATAACTGCCATCTATAGTTGTCGTCTCACTACGTTTTGTCAAAGTAAGCCTCTGGCCGGCTTTGGGCAGAATTGAAACCGTTATCTTCAGGCAATTTTTACCTGGAACCGTAGAGATTCAACGTCTCTATCCATCTATTTATAAAGGTATCGGTTTCAATCCTCCTATAACTTTTGTAGCATGCAGCCAAATACGGCAATGGACAAAGAATGATATCAATAAAGAAATAAAGATTTACTACAATAATGATTGGTCACACACACAAATATATATATATATATATATATATATGTGTGTGTGTGTGTGTGTGTGTGTGTGTGTGTGTGTGTGTGTGTGTGTGTGTGTAGTAAGTTATAAAAATATATACATACCAATTAAGCTACACAGAATATTCGGCGTTTCATCCACGCTAGGATTCGTCCCTGCCAAATCCTAGCGTGGATGAAGCGCCGAATATTCTGTCTGTATGGCTTAATTGCCAGATATATATTTATAACTTACTACCTGCTAACTATGTATTGAGACCTGTTGAATAAATATTTAAAGTTTACGCATAAAATTATACTTCCGGATAGTAATTTATGTGATTAAATGAAGTAGTCTGGTGTAATGTACGTTGCCAGAGAGCAGACCACTGGAGGTGGTCAATGTGGCAGTCACCGAAGGACTTCTTCACAGAGTCTTTATATCTTTCTTTCTTTTATATATTTTTATGTCATGACGGCCAGTAGAGAGTTCGCCATATAGAACTATCTTGGGAAGGCGATGATCCTCCATTCTGCAAACATGCCCGATCTAGCGTAGCTGTGACTTCAGCAGCATGGTCTCGAGGCTGGTGATTTTCGGCCGCTTGATGATTATATATATATATATATATATATATATATATATATATATATATATATATATATATATATATATATATATAGTGAATAAATGACTATAAACTTTATTCCAAAATTCATGATGTTGATAATCTTATAATTTATTCCTTTAATTCACTTGACATTTCCAACTCTTCACACTATCTGTTTCATAGCGTAAAATTCAAAATGGAAACATATTAAAGGTATTTGCAGCTTCTCTTTCAATTTACGGATTTTAATCATGCCAAATCACACGTTATTTCCCGTTAACAGATTGATTGTTGCCATTTCTTCTGATGACTTAATGGCATAATAGATTCGCGGATTGATATAATAATTAAGTGATTGATTTTGCGTTACGAAATAGATACTGTCAAGAATTGTACACGTCAATTAAATAACTGAATTAAAGGAATAAATTATAAGATGGTCAACATCATGAATTTTGGAATACAGTTTTAAGTCATTTATTCATTATATTGCTCTGTAATTACATTGAGCTTCTTAAATAAGTAGTGGTATATATTATAAGCTTCTTAAATAAGTATTAATACATACTAAGCTTCTTAAATAAGTATTAGTATATATTATAAGCATATATATTTCTACAGATATATATATATACATATATATATATATATAGCCATCTCTGGCTTGTGTTGCCGGGTTCGAATCTATCGACTGGTGTTAATCGTGACACCCTACACTGAAGATTCCCGAAAGGATGAGCCACTAGTGTCTGTAGGTATTTAATTATTATAGTAAAAAAAAAAAAAATAATTTTGTCACCCTCTTTAAGAAACTCGTTTCTTATCGTTGAGCACTTTCACTTGAATTAAGTCGTTCAATTTAGCTCTTATGCATAGATCATCGTATAAAGATTAGATCACTCTTTCTGACGCAAAAAAAACACACACATTTAAAAAAAAAAACATTTTTAAATTCAACGTTATTTCACGCGATTCTTGGACACGGTTTTTGGTAATCAAGCCAGAGCTGGCTTGTGTTGCCAGGTTCGAATCTATCGACTGGTGTTAATCCCGACATCCTGCATTGAAAATTCCCGAAAGAATTAGACTCTAGCGTATGTAGATATTCAATTATATATATATATATATATATATATATATATATATATATATATATATATATATATATATATATATATATAGAGAGAGAGAGAGAGAGAGAGAGAGAGAGAGAGAGAGAGAGAGAGTTTGTTGGCATGCACTATTTATCACGGTCCATGTAAGTACAATTCCAAAGAATGATTAGAGTGAAAAACCTTTTAGTAGAGTTTACATATGTCCCTGAGTATTGAATGATTACGCAAATGCAATCATGTTCTGGTCATATATTTCATCAAGCCTTGCAAGACCCGATTATATTTCCATAATTCAATTTCAAAAAGTTATTCTAATGCATAACTCTACAAAATAATGTTGATACTATTTGTTGGAATACTGCTGTTGTTTAATTTTGGTATTTAGTTATGCTTGGGGAAAAAAAAGGTTCCATTTTAATAGTTCAAGTTAGAAGTAATTTGTAATATGTTCACAAAAATGGACCAATTCTCATCAAGTTTCTCTTTTCCTTACATTCTCTTACTGAGTGCTGTTTACCCTTCAACCAACTTTGTTTTTTTGTTTTTTATTTATTTACTGTTCTGGAATTAAGGCACAAAGTCAAGTGTGGATTTTAATAAAAGTATTTCTGTGCAATGCATTGGATTCGAAATGGAACAAACAGGTTAGTTATTTAAGCTTCCATTTTATAGTGCGAAATGTGAAACAATGATCAGAAAGTGGAATTCAGCTTCAGCGCCCCCCCCTCCGGAGACGGTTCACTCAGACCCGCAAAAACGCCTTAGCAGTTCGATCGACATTCCCCAGCAGTAGCGCTGCAGGCGACTAGCAACAAACTAAGCTATTTCTTGAGATAGAGGATAAACCTAGGAATGTGGACCTCCTAGAACTGCCCAAAGCCGGCATCATGAGCAAATCATCAGTAAAATATCAATTTCAGAAATGGCGTAGACACTGTTGATTCTAGTGCCGAGAGCATCACGTGTTGTATGGGTCTGTCACTTTTGCTTCTCTTGCCATTTCAGTTTTTAGTAACAGTCAAAAGTAACAACAAAAAAGTAAAAGGATTAGAGAGTCACCACTCCCATTTAGAGACCGACCTGCTTGTTTTTGGTTTCCCGAGAAACAGTGGGCGTTCTGACACTTAGACAAGAGTTGGGAGGGATCATACTAACATACCATACTAGGCATTTTTGTTTCAACATATATTTTGGGGGTATTTTTCAAGATTCCACCCCCCACCCCCCATCATTCACTTCACACACACATTCATATTTATCGAACAATATCGCAAATTTGACATTTTTCTTTTTTCGAATGAAATTTTACATAAAATATTTATTTTATTAATAAAAAAAAATAAAATAAAAAAGACATTTACACACACACAAGTACATAATTTTTTGC
>NC_136505.1:42233737-42243737 GCF_053919585.1 Euprymna scolopes | reverse complement strand
TTATCTAAATAATAATTATTCTTTATATCTACAGACACTAGTGTTTGATGCTTTCGCAACCATCAGTGCAGGCAGAGGCTGACAATTCCAAACGGGTCGCGAGTGTTGAGCTGTAGCTGTCTCTGCCTATCTCGACATTGTTCCCCGTCGTCTAGCATTGCTCCTTGCCACTAGACTCAAGCGGTGCCGATTCAAGAGAGGTATGGTTGTGATTGTACAACCTTTGCCTCACAATTACACACACATCCACCCTTACAGGGATCATCCATTGTCTCTTGAGACTGAACAGGGGCATCGCGCGTCGCATGTAAATAAATACATGTAATCGTGTATGGCAAGTGCTGACAACGTTACGTCTAACTTAATTTGAATTCAAGAAAAACAAAGGCGGTTAAAAAATCTTTCACGGTAAGACATCGTATAATAGTCATGTGCTGACCGGCGACATGTTTAGTTCGTCGTAGTATTAAATTGAAAGAAAAAGAAGTTGCATTTTGTAGTAGAAAGTATAAAAGTGCATTTTCTTACCGTTTTTGTTTATTTATTTATTTATTTTAGCATTGAACTGAATAAAAACCACAGTCTTAGAAAATAATATGCTGGATTATAAACGTATTGTGTTTTGTGAACTAAAGTGGGCTATTATTATTATTATTATTACTATTATTGTTCACAAGGAGTTTACACACGGGCATTCATCAGTGTTCCTGAATACTGGGCGATGAGAAGTCTTCAAGATTTCCAGTACACTTTATCTCTTTCGATAACCTATGCAAATTCATTCGTGTTATCGCAACAGTCGTTTATCATTGGTTTCTCGCTGGCAACGACCATTGATCTTCACTGGAATTGAGGCGGCAATAAACTTCCTCACGGTCCAAGTACTCTTCGCACTCATCAAGTGGAGGTCTGGTTAGTGCTTTCCCTTCTCGGTTCTTCGATTCTTCTTGACCCTTCATGCCTATTTGGTGTGGTACCAGCTAATGCTTATGATTTTTGAAGGCAGACGGAGCAATTTACTATTATTATTATTATTATTATTATTATTATTATTAATAATAATATTAGTAGTAGTAGTTTTTTTTTTTTACTAGGGTGGGTGGAGGAGAAAAAAAATTACAAAATCGGTAGCATCAATATCGGGTAGTTTCACAGGAAATGGTTTTAAAGGATCATATAGGATAGAAAGAGCGAGGAAAGAAAGTAATATCTAGAATTTATAGACACAGAAAGTTCTCGAATCCTGAGGAGGCTTATTGTAACTCATATTGCAGAAAGAAAGAAGAAAAAAAAAACCATCGAACGTTATCAATGAAACCCAAATAACGGCTGTTGCGTTATTTACAATCTTAATCTAAACAAACAGGGAGCACTGGAAATCTGTAGAGACTTATACTCACTGGAACTCCAGAAACCATAATCTGTTTTTCGTCGGTAAGCGATCACTGATAATGACACTCAGGAACCTGAAGTCCTACCTTACTAATATTCCTGGTGAACCAAGTGCAAAAGAGATCCAGACAATTGCACTTAAGAGAACAGAGAGGATACTAAAAAGAGCTCTCGGTTGGTTTCAATAAAAAGCGGGGCAATGTTGGCAGCTGGTCTGGCTGCCCCATACCCAGCATTACAAACTTCAAAGGAAGAAAAATAAGAGAATTACTAGTTAGTAAAATAAAGTGATGCTAAGCGGGCTTTTTGTCACTCAGATTCCAGGGAATACCACCGGCGTTTATCAGGGATAAATTACAGATAACAGTTAATTAAAAAAAAAAAATAAAAATAAATAGTGATTTGTAATTAAAATAAAATTGAACAGCAAGTACTGGAATAGTACAAGAGACGTGGTGCGGTCGTGAGGTCCCAGGGAAGTCCGCCTGTTTCTATTAGCGAGGATTCGCTGGAAATATATTGTGTGAAAACTCCAAGTGAGTTATCATAATAATAATATAAATAAAGAGTAACTTTTTACGCACTTTTACATGTTGGCGCGTGAATAATTATAGTTTGTTGTTCATTGATTTCGGAATTTGTTTTTTTTGTTTTTGTTTTTTTTTAAATTCTAGAATCGCATGTTTCAATCGTTCCGTTCACGTATTGCGCGTTAACTATATTGTTTTATTGACCAATTAAGACAGATTTACACAATCAAACGAAGGTAAATATATATACAAACGTTTTTGTGCGACACAAAAAAAAAGACACTGAAATCTTAGGAAGATCTCTGGGAGCAAACGGGCTCATGAAAAATAATAAAAACACAACACAAACAACAACAAAAAAAAACTACCTGACAAATATATTCCATAAACCAAGTGCAAGAGAGATACAAAATATTGCATTTTAAGGGGCGGTTAGAATATTTAAAAAGAAAAAAAGATCTCTCGGTTGGAATGTTTGAGATAGCAGGTGAATGTTAGGTCGGTAGGATACCCCTTCCCCAGCTGGAACAAAATAATAACGTTAAAAAGAAAGAAAATAGGAATATTATATATGCTCGGTGTTATCATTGTTAAAAATAAAACAATACGTTGTCATTTTCTTTTTCTATCGAAGTTACCTTTAAATATTTCTATTTATTTTTCAAGCTTAAAAAATGCCTGTGGCTTTTTTTTTTTTTTTACAAAACAACAAAAACCACGAAAAAATATTTTGTTAGGGGTAGAGAAAACCTTACTGCAAAAAAAAAAAAAAATACAACTATTTTTATGGGTTTCATGAATGTAAAATTGTCCACTTCGTAATGTTTACAAAAAGGAAAATTAAAAAAAAAAAAAAAAAAATAACAAAAAAAAAAAAGAAAAACGGGCACAACGCGCACCTGCGGTCGTTGTGGCATTTCGTATCTACGCAAAACAAACAAACAAACAAAAAGCTGACGCCTTTTCGCATCGCAACAAGTAAACAAAACAGAGATTTATACAACGTATAATAATAAAACTCAATTGTAAAATAGAATTACAAAAATAAAGGAAAAAGAAAAATAGATGGTTTTGGTTTACTTGGCGAAAGTTGCACAATATCACAATCACAATATTGCACAATCAGCAATAGCCGAGAATGGCTTTATTATTCTGCGCAATAAAGCGGTGGATAAAGTGATTATCGATTTGGTTAGCGAGTGGACAAACCCTTCAATGGTTGTTGGTGTCGTATTTTTTATTTATTTATTATATTTTTTTATATTAAAAACTACGACGCATCTACGCGCGTCCGAAGTATTTTGCGGCGCAATTACAATGAATGTTTCTGTTTTCGATTATAATTTGTTTTGTTCTGTGTTGCTGTTGCTTGCCGCTTGTTTAGCGAACGATTGTGCGGGACGGCATAGATATACGCACAATATGTTGCCAGCACACATCATGCGCGTATAATCAACGCGCATAGCTTTATAGTGATAGTGGATGCATATATATATATATATATATATATATATATATATATATATATATATATATATATATATATATATATATATATAATAAATGAGATATATATGTATGCACTAATCTCTTTCTCTTTCTCTCCCCCCCTCTCTCTCTCTCTCTCTCTCTCTCTGACACATACCCCCCACACACATTTTCATTGTTTTATTAATATGTCGCTACACTTATATGAGCAAGTTTCGGTCAGCAAGTTACTAGTAACTAAATACCTTTTCAGGCGAAGTTACTTATAAAATACGGACTAAGCATTTGTATACACAATATCGCCTTACAATGTCTCTAGTTACTAGTTACTGGCTGAGCGAAACATGCTCATAAATGTTAAGTGACATGAATGTTAAATAATGTAAAAAAAAAAAAGATGAAGTATATCTTGCCCTACATCGGTATTGAGCACTCGTGCATTAACCTCGTTAAAACTTCATAGATTATTTTATCTCTGGAGAATATTAACCTGTAATTATAGATATATATATATATATATACACACACACACACACACACACACACACACACACACACATATATATTACTTTGATATTATGCATATGAAAGAAATGTAGTAATAACAACAACATTGATAATCATGATCGCAAATAAAATTCTAAATGAGGAATCTACTTTACTAAATCAAATCGCACGTAACATCAGGTGCAGATGTCCACTGTTATACAATGTTGCGTCGTTGCGATACATTTGGATATGAATGTATGCGTACATGCACATTCGTAAAAACGCACATACACAGCTGGCACATAAATGCACAGACAAACCCACATATACATATATACATATTATATATATTTGCGTATACACATACACGTATATGCATTGCATATGTATGTTTATAGTTATATACGTATGCGTACAGGCTAATAGCTTGTGTAGCGCTCATATTACAAGTGGCTAGGGTACGTTGCCCTCGAAAATCAAGCTACCACTTCATTTCTCTTATACACTTTCTCTCCTCGCTCGCCTCTCTCTCTCTCTCTCTCTCTCTCTCTCGCACACACACCTTCCACTTTATAATTTCCCCTGGTCTTTTTCTCCTTTTCTCTTTCTGTATGTCTATCTCTGTCTCTCTGTCTCTCTATATATAATGTGTGTGTGTGTGTGTGTGTGTGTGTATATATATATATATATATTTATATATATATATAAATGTGTGTGTGTATATATAGATATATAAATGTGTGTGTATATATATAGATATATAAATGTGTGTGTATATATATATAGATATATAAATGTGTGTGTGTATATATATATAGATATATAAATGTGTGTGTGTGTATATATATAGATATATAAATGTGTGTGTGTATATATATAAATATATAAATGTGTGTGTGTATATATATAATGCGTGCATATATATAATGTGTGTATATATATAATGTATGTATATATATAATGTGTGTATGTGTATATATATGTGTGTGTGTGTATATATATAATGTGTGTATATATATGTGACTATATATATAATGTGTGTATGCATATCTATCTATTTATGCGTATGTAGTGAAGAGAGAAAGAAACAGATTTATGTACGCGTTTGTGGTCACGAGCATCTGCTATTACATGGATGAATGTGCTCATCTCTCTCTTTCTGTCTTACTCTATTACCTTCACTCTCTCCCCTCTCCCTATCTAGAGAAAGAGAGAGGAGAGAGAAAGAGTGGTAGTCATATTTATCTAATATCAGATACTCGTGACCACAAAAGCATCCAATAAGTCTTATCTTAGGATGGAAAGTCATCACAAAGAAGTAGCTGTTCCTATTTACCTGACTCCCCACGAGGGGAACGGTTAGACACAGCGTCGGCCTTTAATGTGGGAGAATATCCAGTTTCCCTCAAAGGGACACTCTGGATTGAAACAAAAATTAAAAAAAAAAAAATGAGCCGAATCTAGTAAAACGTATTCTTGTTGACCAAGGTCTATATGTAGCATAAGAACAGATACTACATTTTCCTTCATACAAAAATTATAAAAAAATATAACACCAATGTTTTATAAAATTATATTTGTCTACCCTTTACAGAAACGCACATAGATTTACCTGTTTTATCAAAATAAAAACAAAAACCAAAAACAAAAAAAAGATAGTTTCTGTAATTCATTACCAACCACCCACACGCACCTATATATATTATACTTTTGTCTACAACAACAAAAATAGCAATAACAATAAGCACTAACCAATAACAATAAGCACTAACCAGACCCCTACTTGATGAGTGCGGAAAGGAATGGAACCTCGAAGATGTTTATTATCACCCAAATCCTAGTGAAGACCAATAGTCGTTGCCAACGAGAATTCAACGATAGACGGCTGTTGCGATAATCCAAATTAATTTGCAAAGGTTATCGAAAGAAGTGGAGAGTACTGAAAATCTGTGGAGACTTGTTGTCACATAGTCTCCAGGGAACACCACAGATTGTTCTCAGAGAAGAATCTTTGATGTCCGGTGTGAAAACTCCTTGTGCGTAATAATAAAACTAGCCTGTTGTTCGCATATAAAACATTCGTAGCTTATACACGTTCTATATTTATTGTAATTCAAAGTTCTACCTAAAAGTGTCTTTAGCGAGAACTGCTGTCTTGATTCGACTCTGTTCCGCTTCCCTGACGTTCATCATTCAGGTTTTATATACACAATATAAAGAAAACCTTAATTTACTGCAGAATTGGTATCATTGGTTTCGGTGCAGTTGACCCGGCATAATAATAGTTCAACAAGAATTATTCTACGTTACTTCAATTCAGTTTCTTTTTTTTTGTGTCGGATTCACTTGTACTTTCATGTGTTCCATCGTGTGTGTGTGTGTGTGTAACATGGTTTGAAAAGTGTCCCAAAAATTGATTTAAAATTAAACGGATCCCACGCCCACTATTATTTCAAATTGATAGAATACGAAATAAAGCCTTAGTCTTGAATAAATGTGACATTATTTGATCTCAATTTTCGACAAAACACTCCTTTCTACGATATTCGATAGGCGGGCCCTGGTGACCCTAAATGACCCCGAGAACTACATTGATCGATGACGTCAGCTTCATAAAATGCTAACTCTATTTGTCCTGGTGGTGATTTAACATAGACCATATTTCACAGCGGACAAACGAGCATCTTCCCGTGTTACCTAGAGCTATATGGATGGAATATATATATATATATATATATATATATATATATATATATATATATATATATATATATATATAGTTACGGTGAAACGCGCGTGCTCGTGTGAACTGGCTCCTTTTCGTCGCCGATTATCATCCTCTCTCTTTTCCTGATTCCATTCTTACTCAAGTCTATTCTTCTAACTAATATATATATATATATATATATATATATATATATATATATATATATATATATATATATATATATATATATATATATATATATGGCAATTAAGCTACACAGAATATATACATAAGCCTGATGAATCCTAGCGTGTAGCTTAATTGCCATATAGATTTTATAACTTACTACCTAGTTCTACCTACGTATTGAGAACTGTTGGAGTAAATATTTAAAGTTTACGCATAAATTTATACTTTCGTATATTAATTTGATCCGTGTAGCTTAATTGCCATATGTTTTCAAAACTTACTGCCTTGCTCTATTCACGTATTGAGCAACGTCGAAGTAAATAGTAAATATAGATGCATAAAACTTTGTGTAGATACATGAAATAACATGTTTGTGTTTTATTATACGTCGTGTGTGTGTGTGTGTGTGTGTGTGTGTCAGCGTTTGATTATAGGTGTGTGTGTGTGTATGTGTATAGGTGCATGTGTATAGTTGTTCGTGTGTATGTAAATCTAAAACGCCTATGTGCGAGAAACGCGCGCAAAAATAAACAGCCGCTCGATTTTCAGTATATCCTCGACCAGTTGTCGTAGGGTTCGCCTTATACTGTTTATGTTTGCGCGCGATTCTGGCACGTAGGAGTTTCAAATTTACCGATGGACTCTTCTGCGTTCGTTCGGTTTGTTTCGGTGTTCTTCTTATTCGCTGTTTTTCCTTTTCGTCGTCGGATTTCTCCCTCTCTTTCCATGTGACATGTATTGATTTGCCAAAGCATATTCGTCGGTGGAATAATGAGCGCTTTTACCATCTGTGACTTTACGTATCTCTCCCGTTAGATAAACACTCGTATACAATTGAGTGTGATTATACGCATTAATTTATTTTGCCTCATTTTCCTCTTCCTATATTCTCTCTCTCCCTCTCTCTTTCTATATCGCTTTTTTATGCAACCCCCCACACACACACGCGCGCGCGCATATAATATGCGTGGGTGCTGTAGTATTATCGGTCTATTTATTTTTTCTTTTTATCCATATGAGAATTTATCCTATATATTTATTTATAAAAATATGTACTTTTTCCCTTCCTATCTATCTATTAAATATACATAACTCAGTATCACTATGTATGTATGTGTGCATGCATGTATGTGTGTGTATGTATGTATGTATGTATGTATGTATATATCTATCTATATACTTATATATAAGTATATAGATATTGGCTGAAGAGAGCTTGATAAGGATACCTTAAACGGGCCTTATTATCGGGTTTGAAACCGACGGTACCAATGATCTGTCTCAACTAACAACTTTCTGTACACTATATATATATATATATATATATATATATATATATATATATATACTTATATATATATATATTTGTGTGTATGTATGTATATGTATTTATGCATATATAGGTATGCGTATAGGTGCATATATATGTATGTGTAGGTATATGTAGGTAACTTTATGTGTATGTATATGTGCATGCATACGTACGTATATGTATGTGAATATGTACGTATTTGTATATGTTTGTATATATGTGTATGCATATGTATGTATCTGAGTGTGCATGTGTGTATGTATATGTTTGTATGTATGTCTTATATGTATTGTGTGTATGTATGTATGGATGGATGTGTGCATGTGTGTATGTTTATGGGCATGTATGTGTATGTATATATATATATATATATATATATATATATATATATATATATATGTATGCCAAGGACCGTCTTCTATGTCATGTCTGCTTGAGCGTGTGAATTCGCTGGCCGGACTAAAAGAAAAAAAAGGGTTATCTTCGGGCTCATGAACTTTCAGTGACTGAGGGAGTGGCACTCGTCTGACAAGACGTTGCAATCATCAATCATCATATATCTATATTTGTACGTATCTACCTTTCTATCCATACATCTAGACATAAATCAACCCATCTATCGTTCATTTATCTATCTACCCCCTCCACCCTTCCGATTCCGCATTTTGCTAATTCCTACCGTCTGATGAAAAGGAAAGTATTTATTTCGAAACTTCACAGATTAAGGACAATCCACTTAATTAGTGTCTCCTTTTTGAAAATTAAACTTGTTTTTAACTCTTCTTAAAGTGTTTTCAAGGTGTGTTATTAATTCTTTGTTCTTTTATGTATGTGTGTGTGTGTGTGTGTGTGTGTGTGTGTGTGTACACCCATATTATAAATTTATATTCACATATTGATCCTATTTATTGTCTTTTCATGAGAACAAAGTTAGACATGCTTAATGTGAGAGAAATCTAGTGCTCTGATCCCAAAAGAGGCACACTTAATTGGGACACACTTTAAAAATTTCCCCTTCTCGAGAAGGATTTCTCCTTCACTAATTGAGTTACAGAACAGATATTAGAATTTCATCGCATCCAATTAGGTTACGTATTTATGTAGATTTGTATATCCACTTTTCTTTTGGTCTATCATTTTTGTTTTATTGACATGTGAATTAGCCCTGTTTCATCGCCGAGTATCATCATCTTTCCCTTCATCTTCCCCTTTTTCTTCCCCTTTTTTTCTTCTTCGAATAATCCTCAAAATGTTAGGGCTTTTCTCTCGTAGAGTGGAACAGAACCACCACTACCGCCGCCCTCCTTTTCTTGAATGAAATGAAATCAGCTGATTGACAATTCCGCTAAATATATGTTTTTCCACTATTAATCTCCCAAAATTTGGCGAAAGTTTCCAACTGGAAACAATAAAAAAAAAAAGAAAAGAAAAAATTATTGATTTATTTTTGTTTTGACGTTTCACCGCAATCAAGGCACAGGACCACATAGTCGTGAGGGGCTACTAGTTGGGACTAGATTTGCAAGGATACTATTTATGAAGTTTGGCAGCGAGATGTCGGTTCATATTACGTTTGAATTTCTGCATGTCAGTACAGTAAGGAAAGCGGGAGGGAATTCGAAAATGCAGCAATCTGAGGGGAAAAGCAATTCGAGTAGAAGGCTTTACGGCATCTAGGGGTCTGTACAATGTAAGAGTGGGATTTTACTGCTTTTAATGTTTGTTGAGGGCATTGTCGTCGAGAGGATGCTAGTGCTCGGAGTGTGCCATTGAAAAACTTAAAATACACACACATACAACATATATATATGTGTGTGTGTGTGTGTGTGTGTGTGTGTAAAAATAAAATAAAAATACCAGCGATGGTTGACGTTATGTTGTTTTGAGAAAGAA
>NC_136505.1:42226237-42228737 GCF_053919585.1 Euprymna scolopes | reverse complement strand
TTACATAGTCATTTATTATTATTATTATTATTATTATTATTATTATTATTATTATTATTATTATTATTATTATTTTTTGCTTAGTTTTCTCGCTTATGGTCTTGCCAGGCCAGTAATAAAGAGAGAGAGAGAGAGAGAGAGAGAGCGAGAGCGAGAGAGAGAGCGACAAGAGAGACTAATATTATATGAAGAGAAAGAGAGGAGAGAGAGAGAGAGAGAGGGTAATATCATTAGGTCATATCGCTTACGAATTATCACATTAATATTGTTATTCCTTTTATTACTATTTTTTAATGCATACAGTATTACCTTATGAAAACAGAAAAAAAGTGGGAGAAAATAGCAATGAATCTGATCGGTTAAATAGCTAGCCTAAACACCACGTGGATAGATAAATCAGCCGGTAACACGAATTTCATTCATCTATCTATCGATTTCACTTTTATTTTCGGAGTTCATATCGATCCCCGGCTCTTTCTATTCATTTCTCCACAGTTGCATTATGTTTGTGTAAATGGTACAAACTAACATGATTGATGTATGAACGTGTTCTGTTATTCTCAGCATTTGTTCGATATCTGTCCTGATGTAACATAGTCCGGAAACCAACACGTCGTGGTCTAAGTCGCAAAGTAGACAAAGAATAGAACGAACTTAAGCTCGCTCTTTCTCTAGTGTTCTCTATTTTCTTTTTTTTATCTTTCAGTTTTGTTACCTTTTTGTTTTTGATGGGCATGGGGCATCCAATCGGGTGGCACACATTTATTCGTCATTTCAGAGTTTCAAAACACAATTCTAATGGTCTCTTTTAGATGCAATCTTTTCGTATATCGCTTGCATTTAGTTCACCGGGTATATTCGTTAGGTAGTTTTTTTAAAATTATTTGTCATGAGCCCGTTTGCTCCTATCATCACTGGATAAAGAAGAGATGTCTGATGATGGCGATCTTTCTAAGATTTTAGTTTCTTTTCGTGTCGTACATAGTTATTTAGTTATCATCTTATTCTCAGCTGTGGTTAGCATCATTAGGGACACTGGCTTCAACTAGGGTTGCTACTTTCTACCTCTTGTCACATATTATTTTTTTTTCAGTTTTTACTATTCCATTTTCTATGTAATGGGTTGTGTGTGTGTGTGTGTGTGCGTGTGTGTGTGTGTCTGAACGGTTATAGGGGTGCGTGATCGACTGAGCGAAAACCGTCGCAGTCATTGGAATGGGCTATACAAATTTTAACGCGATCAGATTTGTGATGGCCATAATCAGCGAAGTCTTTCTGATAAGTGTTATGTGTCGGTATCAAATATCGCAAAAAAACAACAACAAAAAAAAACAAAAACAAAAAAAACAGTTGATTTGCCGTAAAATATAGAAACTGAATGAAATTTAATTGTTGTTATAAATATTTTATCTTATTTTTTAAGTTTTTTAATGATATGAATCTGATTATCCAAGTTTTTTTAAACAAAGTCAACTTTCGCCTTTTGTCATTATCGTTTGACTCGTGCCTATAACAGCCGGATTTAGAGAGAGAGAGAGAGAGAGAGAGAGAGAGAGAGAGAGAGAGAGAGAGAGAGAGAGGCAACGCCCACTGTTTCTACACGACCCTTCCTCGACTACACGCACCGCATGTAAAAGGCACGCACGTGCGGTTAATAGCTCCTGCCGTGTCAATAAGTACAGTACGAAAGAATGTCGGCTGATATAGTTCAAAAGGAAACAACGCTGGTTATTTCTAAGTAATGGGGATTGGCAAGCTTATTAAGGACTCTCGTAGTGGAATGGGTTTAGCACCCCTCCGGGGAACTACTTATATCACATGTTACTGTTACACTGTAGTAACATTCTTTTAGGGACAAGTGTATGGCAAGTGCAAGAGATTAATGACTTACGATTCACACATGCACACACACTTACATACATAGGTGCTTTTTCGCAATATGTATCCAAAACTTTGCAAGAATAACATTATCAATCCCAACTACACTACGAACACTGAAATCCAAATTAAGTTTCAAAGCTTCTACAGTATATGAACCGAACAAAAAACTCAGGCTAAAGCTAAAACTTTGTTATGGATTGATTACGGTTGTTAAGCGTAAGAATTTGGGTTAAAGTAAAGAATTTTAAAAGGCAAAATTTCCATGAACAGAGACTCTTTCCAAGAACTTCCTGCTTGTGAAGCAATAACCCACGACAGTTTTTTTTCCCCCCGCAGACTACAACACGGCCGTATGATTTGGATTCATCAGATACTGTTCACATGTTTAGTGTGATTTTTCACAACGCTTCGGTCGAAATAACCTCCGACCTTCTTCGGGTGTATCTGTCGAACACAGAAATTTGGACGGAATTTCGAGCGGGACCATTTATTTACCGCACGGGGGTAGCATGCTCTTGTTCCGTCAGCCATGACTGGATAGAGGTCCGAAGTAATTCGCAATTGTATTTTTCGGCCCTGAAGGTTGAAGGTATATACATACACGCATATATATATAAAA
>NC_136505.1:42148737-42221237 GCF_053919585.1 Euprymna scolopes | reverse complement strand
ACTCTATGAGAGTATATAAATATTTATGTGAACACTGATGCAAGACAATTTTCTCGTCATTTTTCATGAAGCTGTACTATGTACAATAGTTTATGTACATGTGTTTATGTCTATACACACGTACAGACTCATGCAGCTAGAGGTATTTGCTAGTCTAACCACACTGAACAGCTGTGAAACAGCGAAGCCGTCTGTCTTTTGATGACTTATATTTATATATTAATATTCAATGTATCTACATAAAACTTAAATATTTTTAGTATTTACTTTGATAATGCTCGATACACAAGTAAGGCTAAGTAGATTTTAAAATATGTGTGGCAACTAAGCTAGCCTGACGAATCCCCACGAGGATGAAACGTGGAAAATACTATGTAACTTAATTGCCTTGTTTATTTTCCATACTAATATATATATATATATATATATATATATATATATATATATATATATATATATATATATATATATTATTAGTGGTAGAGCGGGAAATCGGATCCAGAATAGGGACTAGGAATAATTGGAAAATTTAGCGCAATCAGAATTGAGAATTATTGTGCTAATTTTCCGATGCTAAAAACGATTCTTTTAATTGTACTTTTTTATTTGATTTTGTTTAAGGCGACATCTTCCCCTGTGTGTAGTATTGGTATGAAAAGTCTTTATTAAAGTGTGTGCCTATTTCCATTCTATGGAGGCCAGGCGCGAACGCAGGCCCCACAATTTTATTATACTATCCATATTTAAGTTAAAACATACTTATCAAAGTATTATTATGTACATCTATATCAAAAACACTTGTAAACGTTTTTTTTTTTTTTAAATTTTTTATTTCTATACTTTGTGGACCAGGCGCGCACGCAGACCCCACAATTTTAATGAACCACCGTTCTGCCAGATCAAACATACCCATTCTTGTGTCTCGATACATCTTCTATCATTATATGCAATCAGTTTTTTAAAATAGTCAACCATATAGGGGCCTATTCGTGACCAGACACACACACACATTCAGCTTTATGTATATATATATATATATATATATATATATATATATATATATATATATATATATATATATATATATATGCACAGGGAGGGAGAGTGTGCGAGAAAGAGAAAGAGAGAGAGAGAGAGTCAGACTGATAAAAATTTGTATAAATATCGAAAAAAACCCTTCTAATTTTAACTAAAATTAGTCTGTATTTGGGTGCTGTTATGCGTCTTTCAAGGGGTTCATGAACAAGTGTTAAATCTGTAGAAATTACATTGAACATTGTTGAAACGTTGATTTTTAAGCATATTACGATGTTCATAACATTTCAACTATACAAAAACTCTACATATGCATCGAACATTACTAAATATTATTTTCTTTAGGTCAATATATTATTAAATATTTGCATGCATATAAATATGTATGTGTATATATATATATATATATATATATATATATATAATGAATGATCGTTCTTCGTTTGTCCTCTTTATAGATTACAACTCAAGTTAATAAAAGTGTTTCTTCCCCCGTTTCTTCCTTCCTTCCTTCAGTTCCTCCAGTCAGTTTTCTCTCCTCGCATGTTTCCGCGTATAGCGCATTCGTCTGTTTCTTCTTTCCGCCATTCGGAGATTCATTCATTATTTTCTCGTCCTCCTACACTTGTTTTATTCCATTCCATCTTCGATTTTTTTTTTCATCTATCCGTCTTTCCATCGAACAATCATCTTTATATATTTCGCCAAGTATTCATCCTAAATTTAGATTTGTATATATGTGTGCCCATCTCCACATCTATACCTCTATCCATCTACACACACATACACACACACACACACACACACATCATACGCCTGTATATGCTGTATATACGTGCCTCAACCTATATATGTGTGTCCATCTACATATGTCCGTCAATCTATGTATCTCTCTCTCTATCTGATATATCAGATATATATTTTCTTTTTCATTTTACTTAAGTCAAAGTTCTCAGGAATCAATCGATGGAGGTTAACACTTGATCTCTATACGACATTCAAATATTCAATTAAAGTTCTCCTTTACATCTCAAACACTGAGTTGGAAAAGACGTAGAGAACATAGTTTTCTTCTCCCAAACTGATAATTCAAATTTTATAGTATATGTTTCTTGTGATTTCTTGGTCTTATTGGATTCCATAACAAGAGTTCATCCATTCTGGTTGAGTATCACACTTCGCGCTGTTACTTGAGACAACCACTTGGAGAATGGCACCATTTCTCATAAAATCGAGTGCCGGTTAGCCATACTGAAAGGATCTTATCTGGGCCGCGAATCTTATGTTATTTTCAATGTTTAGTTTCAGTTTATTTTACGGAAGAGTATCCTCATGGCAGCTTGTCCTGACAAATCCTGTACTTAAAACACTCGAGGACAGTGTCTATTAGACATTCGGTTTTTCTCTATATGTGTGCGCCTATATTCTATCTTTATATCTATGTATGTGTGATTCTATATATCTATGTATGTGCGTCTCCTTCTGCCCTTCTCTTATTAAATATATATATATATATATATTTATTTATATACTAGCAAAAGTCGTTGACTGGGTTCAAAAACAGCCTACAGAAAATGGACTCTGATTTATGAAAGTATGATAGGTTATGAAAAGGAAGGGTTGTAAAGAGATAGCTTCGAATTATGGGTATCAAAACCAAAGCCAAATATGATAAAAGTAAAAATAAAATAGATAAACCCCATACATTATTAAACTATATCTGCTCACACTGAAACACTTATCACAATATTCTGTGGATCTATATAAAAAAATCTTGTTAAACTTTGTGACATATTTCCATTTTGTTGAGGTCACACGCAAACGAACACCCCATAATTTTATTATACCATATTTCTCCAAACTGAAACATAATTATCAAAGCATACTTATGCAGATGGATATTAAAAGTCTTTATTAAAGTTTGTGCCTATTTCCATTCCATGGAGGCCAGGCGCAAACGCAGACCCCACAATTTTATTATACCATCCCTATTTAAGTTAAAACATATTTATCAAAGTATTATTATGCACACGTATATCAACAAGGGCGACAGCCATTAGTCGCGTCCTCTCGTGTAATGAATGATTGCGTGAATGTAGGATTGATATAAAATTCTTAAAGATAAACTAAAATAACCGAAAAATGGGATGAAATGACTTAAATAAATAAAAAGTAAATGACTTAGAATTACTTTAATGCTTAACAATTAACTGGAATCCTTTAAAAACAACTTGAATGATTTGGAGAATGACTTGAATGGCTTTGAGACTGACTGGTAGTAAAGTTTGTGATCATTTTAAATTAAATTAATTAAAACAATGATCGCCCACTTTATATCACAAAGTTACAAACATAAGTAGAGTAGTAAGAACAGATACTCTCTCTCTCTCACACACTCTCTCTCTCCCTGTTTATATATATATATATATATATATATATATATATATATATATATATGTATACATACACACTTTTTTAATCATATTGAAATGAATATTTCACTATCCTACACAATTAAGACAATGTTTCGGTCAATTACTTGTAAATGATGAAAGAAATAGTAAGGCGATGAAATGAAGAACACATTTTTATATTCGTTTTTTTTGTTCATGACATAGAGAACTTTGCTCTCTAAAAAGAACCTTCGTCTTGACTGCGTATGCTAGCATTTTATCGTGAGACCATTGACAATAAACACACATATCGAAGGAAATTAAATGTTTATAAAGGTCATGTTAGCGTGTAGTTATAGTCAATAATCGCAGAGTCTTCATCGACCGAAATGTGTATTTATATTGACAACTAATACAAAGCAATCCTGTATCTGGTTTGTTGGTTTATATATGATATATGAGATATATATATATATGTATATATATATGATATATATATATATATGATATATATATATATATATGATATATATGATATATATATATGATATATATATATGATATATATGATATATATATATGATATATATATATGATATATATGATATATATGATATATATATATATATGATATATATGATATATATATATGATATATATGATATATATATATATGATATATATGATATATATGATATATATATATATGATATATATGATATATATGATATATATATATGATATATATGATATATATGATATATATATATGATATATATGATATATATATATATGATATATACACTTGTGCCCGATATTATTCATACCCCCCTTGAAAATTGAGTTTATTAGGTGTAACTTTGTAAGAATTTATTGTTTACGTCCATATTGATACATATTCTTAATAAACCTCTTCTGATCATTTTCGTCATTTTAAAATCCCGGGATACTTGTAATAAAATAAATATACAACTATTTACAAAATCTGCAATGTTCAAAAATAATCATACCCCCTTATTTGTTCAGTATTAATCGAGTTTCTGACTGTTTGTTTCCTGTTTGATTCTTATTTTGAATGCTTTTATACAACCTTTGATTAATTTCATTTCGTTTTTTGCATTTTTCAGAAATTAAAATGATATCAACTGAAAACCAATAAAAGAATAAAAATTATTAGAATGGGGAAGAAAAAAGAGCTTAGTAATGATCTTAGGACTAAAATTGTGAATTCACATAAGGATGGTTTAGGTTACAAGTCAATTTCCAAGAAATTTGAGGTCCCTACAGCAACAGTACAGAGCATCATCAAAAAATTCCAGAGCCACCACACAACAAACAACTTGATTGGTAGAGGAAGGAAAAGGAAACTGTCTGCTAGAGCCACCAGGAATATTGTAAGAAGTGTTAATGCAAATCCAACCACCACTACTAAGGACATTTTAGAAAATTTGGAGTCTTCTGGCATAAAAATATCAAGGCAAACATTGCAAAGGACTCTGCATGAAAATGGTCTGAAAGGAAGAAGACCAAGAAGGACTCCATTGCACACCGGAAAACACCTTGCAGCACGTCTAAAGTTTGCTAGGACCCATGTGAATTCTCCAGAGTCCGTTTTCTCAAGTATTTTGTGGACTGACGAAACAAAAATTGAAGTGTTTGGCCATATGGATGCTTCTTACGTTTGGAGGAAGAAAGGAGAAGCTTACAACCCAAAGAACACCATACCCACGGTGAAAAATGGTGGTGGTAGCCTAATGTTTTGGGGCTTCTTTTCGACTAGTGGTCCAGGTAGTTTGGTCAAGATAGATGGAACCATGAAGAAGGAGCAATATTTGGAGATACTCCAGAAAAACATTAGACAGGATGCGGAGAAGCTCCATTTAGGACCAAACTGGGTCCTTCAACAGGATAATGATCCAAAACATACTGCCAAAATAGTCAAGAAATGGTTTGAGGATAATCAAATAAATGTTTTCGAATGGCCTAGCCAGAGTCCTGACCTGAACCCTATCGAAAACCTCTGGCACATATTGAAAACTAAGGTTAAAAAGCGGAAACCTAGAAATTTGAGGGATTTGGAGAACTACTGCATTGAAGAATGGTCAAAAATCAGTGTTGATGCTTGTAAAAACCTTGTTGATAAATATCCAAAACGGTTACAGGCAGTTATTAAGAATAAAGGGCATGCTATTGACTATTAGTAAGAGAGGTATGAATAATTTTGAACTAGTGCCATTATTGTTTTTCTTTGTACAATGTTTCAAACTTGCATAATTTATTTATTTGTTGAGTTTAAATTAAATGCTTATGCTTGATTTATTGTTTGAAATCCCTTTAATATTGTCTACCTTCTGGTTTGAGCAATATTCTTATAGAAATCTCAAAGATCCAAGGGGTATGAATAATATCGGGCACAAGTGTATATATGATATATATATATGATATATATGATATATATATGATATATATATATGATATATATGATATATATATATGATATATATGATATATATATATGATATATATATGATATATATATGATATATATATGATATATATGATATATATATATGATATATATGATATATATATATATGATATATATATATATGATATATATGATATATATATGATATATATGATATATATATATGATATATATGATATATATATATGATATATATGATATATATATATGATATATATGATATATATATATGATATATATGATATATATATATATGATATATATGATATATATATGATATATATGATATATATATGATATATATGATATATATATGATATATATGATATATATATATGATATATATGATATATATATATGATATATATGATATATATATGATATATATATGATATATATGATATATATATATATATATATGATATATATGATATATATATATATGATATATATGATATATATATGATATATATGATATATATACATGATATATATATGATATATATGATATATATGATATATATATACCATATATATGATATATATATCATATATGTGATATATATATATGATATATATGATATATATATCATATATGATATATATATATATGATATATATATATATCATATATGTGATATATATATGGTATATATGATATATATCATATATGTGATATATATGATATATATGATATATATATTATATATATGATATATATAAAATATGTGATATATATATATGATATATATATCTAATATATGATATATATATATATTATATATATCATATATATGTGATATATATGTGTATCATATATATGATATATATATCATATATGTGATATATATATGATATATGTGATATATATATATGATATATAAATGATATATATAATATATATATATCATATATATGATATATAAATGATATATATGAAATATATCATATGTATGATATATAAATGGTATATATGATATATATCATATGCATTATATATAAATGATATATGATATATATATCATATATATGATATGTAAATGATATATATGATATATATATCATATATATGATATATAAATAACATATATGATATATATATCATATATATGATATATAAATGATATATAAATGATATATAAATGATATCATATATATGATATATAAATTATACACATGACATACATGATATATAAATGATATATATGATATAAATATCATATATATAATATATAAATCATATATAAGATATATATATATCATATATATGGTATATAAATGATATATATGATATATATCATATATATGATATATAAATTATATATATGATATATATCATATATACCATATATATATGATATATATGATATATATCATATATACGACATATATCATATATATATCATATATATGATATATATCATATATATATCATATAGATGATATATATATGATATATATATATCTTATATATGTTATATAGATGATATATATATATGATATAGATGATATATATATGATATATATGATATAATTATATGATATATATGATATATATGATATATGATATATATATATAATATATATGATATATTTATAATATATATTATATATATGATATATATATATGATATATACATATGATATATGTATGATATATATTATAGATATTTAATATATATATCATATATATATGATATATATATATCATATATATCGTATTCATATTATATATATCATATATAAATATATCATATGTATCATATATATATACCATATATATATAATATATATCATATATATAATATATATGATATATATATAATATATATAGAATATATATCATATATATAATATATATGATATATATATCATATATATAGAATATATATATATCATATATATCATATAATATATATACATATCACATATATGATAAATATATATATCATATATATGATAAATATATATATATCATATATATGATAAATATATATATATATCATGCGTACGATATGTATATATAACATGTATATGATATATATATATCATGTATATGATATATATATATATCATATATATGATATATATCTGTCATATATATTATATATATATCATATATATGATATATACATATATATGATATATACATATATATGATATATATCATGTATATGATATATATATATATATCATTTATATGATATATATATCATGTATATGATATATATATATATATCATGTATATTATATACATATATATATCATATATATGATATATATCTGTCATTTATATGATATATATGTATATATATCATATATATATGATATATATATATGATATATATATCATGTATATTATATATATCATGTATATAATATATATCATGTATATGATATATATATCTTTCATATATATGATATATATGTATATATATCATATATATGATATATATATGATATAAATATTATATATATGATATGATATATCATATATACTATATGATATATATATACATCATATATATATCATATATATATCATATATATCATACATATATATATATTATATAATATATATATATATATATGATATATATATGGTATATATATATATGATATATATATATGGTATATATATATATATATATGGTATATATATATGGTATATATATATGGTATATATATATGGTATATATATATATATGGTATATATATGGTATATATATATATATGATATATATATGGTATATATATATGATATATATATGGTATATATATGATATATATATATGGTATATATATGATATATATATATATGGTATATATATATATGATATATATATATGGTATATATATATGGTATATATGTGGTATATATATATGATATATATATATGGTATATATATATATATGGTATATATATATATATATATATATATATATATGTATATATATATGCTTCATATATATATGATATATTCGTTTGTGGAAGTCAATACGTTTTGCTACTTCCCGTCTTACTGAAACAGGGTTATATGAAATCTACCGTATAATATTAATTCCTATTGTCGTCTATTTAGATAATGTTACCCTAACCCTACACAAGTTTCTACTGCAACTCCTATTATTTCACTAGCTACCTTAAACTTTACACTTGTGCTGGAGTGGTCTCCGGGCCTTGAAAATTGGTAACTTCCTAAGTAAAAAAAAAAAAATAGGTTATTAAAACCTATATTATCCAGTTCTGAGATATTGTAACGTGACCGTTAGTTTTTAACTCTGTCGTTACTCTTTAAACTTCCCAGAGCTACACGCCGTCTAGCCCTGCCGCAAAGGAATAAACAAATAAAAAAACGAAATACAAATCTAATCGGTATTTTTTAAAAAATGTAGCAGAAAGGAATTTATTCCTGGGTCTTCCGAAACAACTCATTTAATTATCTTTCTAAAATCTTTTCTCACACACATGTGCTTTTTATAAGCCTCTGTCTTCGTTACCTCGTATTTACACGTCCATCTTGCCCGATTGTGCAACCTATGTTTTTTCTTGACTACGTTGTGTATTCTTTCTCTCGTATTCTAATGCCGCAAGTGTACGCACACTTGCTAATTTGCATTCATGCTTTAACGGTTTCTGCTAATATTTTCGCTAGCCAGCTATCCTTCGACAGCTGCTGATTTTCTCACATGCACTCATACGCGCTATGTTACCATATCAGTTTTAGCTTTATTGGTGATCCGATCTTTCCAGGTTGTGTTCCAGTGGCCGAATAACATAAGTATCTACAAAGAGCTTATTCAGAATAATAGGCGTGTAAATGCATTAATAATATTGATTTCATAGTAAAACAAGTGTATCCTGCTAGACCCCCGTGAGTGCACAATGAATGAGGCATAAAAAATGACTAAGTCCAATATTTCTTCTTACCCCATTTCGCCCTAAAGTCCTCAGGGGACGTCAAATCATGGTGAAAATTAACAAACGGTGCAGTTTTAGGCCTTAACATATGTAAATTTGAGTTCTGCACTATGCAACCCCCTCCCCAAAAAAAAAACAATAAATGAGCAAGTTTATCATTTGCGCTCATCGCTATTTAGCCCCAAGGCCTTAACATATTGAAATTTGAGTTCAGCACCATGCAAATCTGTTAAATAGACATACAGACACTATTTGTTACAAATATGGTAAAATAGTCCCAAAAACGGAGTGTTTTTATTAGCCCTAAAAAGCCCCTTGGGCACATCCAAGAGTTATCGCGAAGTATAAACAAACAAAATTATATAGAAAATGAGTTGGTTACAATTTTTCAGAAAGTTTTATAAAAATCCAAGGCATGAATTTTTTTAGTAAGCATAAAAATGTCAGTTTTAGCAATTTGAACCAGAAAGGCACCCCTAGGGGGTAACCGGAGTTTTCCCGGAAAATCCATTCTGTTACATTTTTACTCATGTCATGTTTAATGTTTGTGCAAAATTTCAAAACATTCCAATGCATAGTTATTGAGAAAAGTGCGGACAGACAAACGGACGAACGGACAAGGGTGAATTTACAGGTCCACCCTCCTTTTGTCGAGGGACCAACAAAAATATTTTTAATATAAACTAATCACATCACATTTAAAGTTTTGATTTCCTTTATTACATTAGTGCAATCTAAATTGCGTGAATAATTAAAACACTCATTATTTGTAAACTTAGTTCAGTATATTGCTGGCTCGTATCAAGGTTTGAACGTTCAGTGTCGAAATTTAATACGTTCGCCGCCGGCTTCGGTCAGTTGTTGTTAACCTCCTCCCTCTTATCCCCATCAAAAATGCACAATGGCTGTGTTTTGGGCGAAGCGACTATAAGAAGTGTAATTCATGTGTATTTTTTTGCAAGTTATTGTGACCTGCATCGGCTGGTATTCGTATGCTATCCATCTAAACAGTATCGAATATTTCTCTTCTCCTTTCCTCCCTTCGTTGCTGTTTTCTTCCTTCCATCTTTCTGTTTGTCGTGTAAAGCCTCCATTTTTTTTACTCATAAAGTTGAAAAGCTACAAAGATTAATGTGGTATCATCAAAGTGAGCGACCTTTTCTGTTCCATGATTTTTTTTCTACATAATCACTAGGGCTATGCTATGACAACAGCATATTCTTTTCATTATTTTGACTCTCGCGTATATATCAAACACAGTTAGACACAGTTAATCATCTGAGAACCACATCACTCTGTATAAAAGCATATAAGATATCAACGGATGCACTCTCGAGAGTCAAAACAATGAAAAGAATAAGCTGTTGTCCTAGCCCAAATAATCACCATCAATCCCAATGCACTTTAACAAAAGATTGAATAATTCGCATTTGCTTCTGACGCACGTCAATGACGGGTGTTGTTTTCTTACATCTTAAAGGGTTTTATCCAAATTTTTTACGCCAAATTCAACAGAGTTAGACGATTTTTGTAATTATCCGGTCCCTGTTAATTTTGCGGTGTGAGTAAAGTTTTGTCCAGTTCTAGCATGCTCACCCTCCCAAGAGTGTCTTTCTCTCTTTGAGAAGGAATTAGTTTATTGCTAATCTCCCGATGCGCTCTTATCGGGAATGCTAACAGGGCTGCCTAAGCACTTTTTGCAGGTCAGTGTGCCCTTCCTCGGGGGCGGTGACTTCTCAATCTCAGTTTCCGACCCTGGTATCTAAGTTTTTACAGTGGGAGATAAAAAAAAAAAAAAAACTCACACCTTCAATATATGCAACAGAGAGACGAAACAATCAGGTCATGAATGCATAAGTTCAGTCAGCATAACAATGTAATTTGAAATCACCTCTGATTTATTCGAACGAAATAACAAAAAAATAGGAGTCATTACTTTCAGAACACCATTCGTACGATCTTTCTTTTGTCTTCCTTCACAATTATTCGCCCTCCCCTACGTGTTACTCTCTCATTATTTCATTTCCTTTATTTTGTTCATAATCCTGCTGTCCTTGGTTTTCCTTATTTTGGACGAACTCCAACTTTTCTATTCTGCATCCATCGTTCTCCTTTACTCCGCCAGCCGCATTCATCTTCATGACCTTCACCTTTACTTCGATTCTTCCTTCATTTCATTTCTTTCTTCACTCATTCTTTCATTACATTTCGTTTTTCTCTTTCTTTCCTATTTTTTTTTTTTGTGTTTTTCTTTTTGTTTTATTGTTTACATCTTTCCGTCTTTTAAATTTTTATTTATTCACTTCGTCGGTCGAGACGACAAAAGTGCATTCCCCAGAATTGATTTAAAATAACCTCCCTTCACTTACACCCTATTACAATCCAATCAATTTTGAGTACATCAATTTGAACTCTAGTAAAAATAATTACTTGAATATCATTTGTCCGAAACATTAGCATGCCCAGTATCACAACTATGTGAAGTTATTTATATTTCTAGATATATATCTTGCTTTTTTATTGAGCACTCTTAATAACCTCGTTAAATCTATTAGTTATCACACTTGAATAGGACTAACTTGGTATATGTGTGTGTGTGTATGTGTTAACATGTAATTGAATTACTTAGGATAGTATTTAAAGTTATATAATAGTCATAATTAAATTAAGTAAATTTATATATAAAGTCACAATTGTTATGAATAATACGATAAATGAATATATATTAACGTTTTCATTTCAGTACCACAAAAAAGTAAAGACATAATCATGGCGAATTAGTATACTTATTTTTTCATGTGCATCTTACACGTGTTTGATCGATTATATGAACAATAAAACATGTGTTAGACGCGTACGGAAAAAGCAAATACTAAAAGTCGACTATATATTAATAAAAAATAAATTGTGATTGTGGATTTTGCTTTTTGTGGAAACTGGGATGAAAATTCGAAATATATATATATATATATATATATATATATATATATATATATATATATATGTGTGTGTGTGTGTGTATGTGTGTGTGTGTGAAAAAGTCTAGATTTTAAATATTAAGATGTTAATCACATTGCTATTTATTTCTTGGAGTCCGTTGACATGCACACTTTTTGTCTTAAAGAAATAAACGATGGTCAGCATCTTGAAGCTTGAAATGTAGACGTTTGTCATGTATTTGTTATATGCTCTGCACTAGCATTGAGCTTCATAAATTAATGGATTGGTATAAAAAAGGTGAAATATGATTGAATATATATATATATATATATATATATATATATATATAGTCGTGTGTGTGTGCGTGTTTTTGTATATGTGTTTTATGCATATCTTTGATTTTTCTTTTCAGAAATATTTACCTGAAATATATATATATATATATATATAAAAAAAACTAAACAGACATATGAAGATTTGTTAATTAAATGTTGCTTTCGGTTGTCTGTTTTCCTTTTTTCATACATCACGTCACTTCCTATCACGACAACGTACATTGCTATTAACCTTCTCAAAACCTTACATATATTTTGCATACAATGATTTAAGCAAACTAACTAATATATATAAATATATATATATATATATATATATATATATCTGTACTATTACATCAAACTCACTTTGTGTGTGTGAGTTCCTTCCTCATAGGTTCTGAAACGGCTGAGCCTATCTTCTGTAAACTTCATACAAAATTAGTTTATATGTCCGGCAGTGTTCTGCACCGAAATTCATTTGAACCGGAACAAGAAAATCGTGCGGATTTGAATTTTGTCCATGCTGTAGAAAAACATGAAAAAAAAAATGAATGAAGATATTGAGAACGGTAACGAATAACACGATTCGACAGAGCGAAAAACACGCTTCAAAATGATATATAACATGGCGCTATATATATATATATATATATATATATATATATATATATATATATATATATATATATATATATATATCAAGGAATTCAGAAATCATATATATAAATAACATATGTGAGAAAACGATATTGTTTTTGCACCAACCTAATAATACATACACAATCTGCATAAATTATAATATCATGTTTAAGCGTATTGTACGACCGGGCAACGCCACGCGTCCAGCTAGTATATATATATATATATATATTCACTAGCTGGACTCGGTCGTAAAATACGCTTAAACATGGTATTATAATTTATGCAGATTGTGTATGTATTATTAGGTTATATACATTGGGCCGACAAGAAATTTATTGCTGATTTTTACTTTTATATTCAGATGAACTTATCTTGACTCAAAGAAAACTCTATTGATCAAAATAAGAACAATGAGAACGAATACACTTTTACAAACGCTAAGCAAGCATATTTATTCCGGCAACGTAAAAAAATTCTTGCGTTTTCCTGGTGATGAAGTTGTTGAAGTCGTTTTTGATATCGCTTAGGTTTTTAAAGTTGTCTAGATGGTTGAAAAAGTGGTAGTCGGTAAGTGAGATGTCTGTAGAGAAGAGTGGATGAGACAGAGTTTCGTATATATATTTCTTCAACGTCGGCATTGTCGGTTTAGCAACTTGCGGTAACATTGTCATGGAGGAGAATTGGGCTTTTTTCTGTTGACTAATGCTGGGTGTTGTTGTTGACATTTCTGGTGCATTTCATCCATTGTTGACAGTATCTCTCCGCCGTAATTGCTTCTTCTGCATTTCAAAAACTGCAGTGGATGAGATCAGTCACAGATGACGTTCACAGATGACGTTCTTTTGGTGCAAGTTTCGCTTCGGAAAGAGCCGTGGAGCTTAACGGCATCTAATCTCTGAGCTGAGCGTCGCGGTTTGTCGTAAAGAACCCACTTTTAATCGCAAGTCACAACCCGGTCGATAAACGAGTCGTTATTGTTGTAAAAGAAGGGACAGGACCCATTTTTTAATGACGTTTGTTTTGGTTGCCGTTTAATTCATGGGGCACCTATTTATCAAGTTGTTTTCTCTTTCCAATGTTTGTCAAATGGTTGGATAGTGTCTTATACGCTTCGGCTAATTCAGAAGCAATTCTTCAAACAGTTGTGCGTGGATTCGATTAAGGTTCTTACTTGATCGTTGTCAACATCCGCTGGCAGACCACCACGTTTATCATTTCCAGGACTCTTATCGCCACCACGAAATTTCTTAAACCACCAATATGCTGTGTTTCTAGGCCAAACACTTCGTTGATATCGCGAGCTGTTTCATATATCGATGATATCGCGAGTTAGCTTTAATTGAATTAGGAGAATTGTGCGAATTTGCTTTTTTCCACATCTTGTAGTCAACGTTTTGAAATTAAAAACATAATTATTTTAAAACGATTTTAATTTAAATAATTAGATAGAGCGAAAAACACGTTTTAAAATGATATATAAATTAAAGGTATTATAACGAAAACATATGTGAAAATACATCATTTGAAATGAAAATTATAAATTCCGCAAGAACTTTCCCATCAAACTTTATATATATATATATATATATATATATATATATATATATATATATATATATATGAGAGAGAGAGACTCATTGTTTGACCTAAAAATTGATACGTAGTCTCAATTCTTAGGTCAAACAATATTTAGTAATTCTTTCTATTATCCTCTATATATGTATTTAATAAGTTTTATTTTAGAAATATTTTTGGAGCATTCAAAATATTAGAATAGCATGCATATAAAATGATATATATTATTTCCGAAGTATGTAAGTCATGTATACCAGGAACTCGTTCCTTCGAAGTTAGGAAAAACACCCCAAAACAATTATAACTTTTCAGTTAACTGTTTTTGTTTGATTCGAGGCGACTATCATTTTGCCCAGCAGGCAGCGTGCATGGTTTAGGCGCGAAACACATGAATCGTATTGAAGGCATCGGTAGAGTCCAGGCAATATTGCACCTCCCGGTGTCGAGGCAGATGAACTTTATACTTTTTGTGAGGTGTGTGTTGGGGGTGTTGTTAAGATTCCCGCGCTTTTTGTTATCACGTTATGTAGTTTCCGCGGGATTTTTCTGAATGGGATAGACAGAAGAAAACAGGACCACGCACGTGCACACAAACACAAATGCAGACATATGCCCGTTCACTCTATAAAACACACAGACACACAAACGCACTCTCAAAAAAAGAGTGTATGCGAATATGCATGTAGATAAATGCACATACTTAAACATGAGAATAAATATGCGCCCGTTTACACACACTTAATCACACACATGTACATACACACATATGCTGATGTCCATAACTACGCACACAAAAAACAGCACAATGATAAGTGAGTCAGTTCCTAACTACATTTTTGCATGTATATATGCAGGCATTCATGTTAACTCGGCGATGGGTGAGACGTAAACAAATACACATGCATGTATGAACAGAAACACACACACACACACATAACAGTACTGCACACACTCACACACACACATACATACACACACACACACACACACATATATATATGTTTTGTTGTTGATTTTTTTAAAACGATATTAAGGTTAGCGTCTCCACCTTGGAGATCCGGTGTTTTCTTAGAAAGCCGCCCTGTTTTTATTTAGACGTATTTATTTATTATTATTTTAAAACAGTAATTTACATACGCGCGTGTTTTGGGGTCCTACCCCTCTTCAACGTAGCTTGACTGTTGTTAAGACTCGAACCCCGGACCTATATCGATCTATCGATCTATCGATCTATCTATCTCATATATATATATATATATATATATATATATATATATATATATATATATATATATAAGATAGATAGATAGATAGATCGAGCGGAGGTATTTCGGACGATATCAAAACATCGTTAAACTCACTACTCGTTCAAGCAGCCGCCAATAGCGTAATGGTTTGACTGCCGTACAAACAGTCGGGTTTCAATCCTGGCTTGAGGTAGTTGCCTGTCTAGCCGCACTGATGAGCTGTGAAACAGCGAAACAGTACTGTATGTGGATGACTATATATATATATATATATATATATATATATATATATATATATATATATTCGGCATAATCAGGTTTATATACCGGTTCTCCTGAGATCACCGAAGCTAATCAACGTTGAACCTAATCAGTACTTAAATGGGTGTCTATTTGGGAATTCGAGGTGCTGTGTGTGCTCTTCACTTATCCTGGCATTGTTTCCAGTCGTCCAGCACTTCTCATTGCCAGTGAACTCAAGCAGTGCCGATTCAAGAGATGTGTTATTGGTGATTACGAATCTCTTAACACACAATTAAACGCCGAGCTACCCTTACAGAGGGTATCCATCGTCTTCCGACATTGAGCTGAGACGAACACGCACACACACACACACACACACACACACACACGGGCGCACACACGTATGTATATACATTTAAGGTGCACATAACTTTACTTGTTAATATATATTTCCATTTTGTCAGTGTGAGCTTTCTCAGTATATAACGGCGTTGGCCAAATTCTTAGGCGATTGAAAACATTATAAAAGAATCACAACAACGTCGTGTCGTATTTTATTTTTACCTTATTATTGATTGCTCATTGGCAATAAAAAACGGCGAATATATAAAAACATAAAAACATGAAAACATTGTTTGACGTACAAAATTGAATTGTACTTAGTAAAATGACAGCAGCAAGTAGAAAATAAAGATAAAAATATTTCATTTTCCGAGTAAATAAAAATAAAAATAGCCAACGCAATAGAGGGTTTCAAAGATATTATGTTTCAGATGATGGAAGCCCAAATAGACCCACAAGCAGAAAACAGGAGAATGTTTTTTTCTAAAACCAGCAAAAACTACAATCACAATAGATTTAACAACAGAACATTGAAGAAAGGTTAATCCAACAATAAACTTAGATGGAACAGCGTCAATAAGAAAAACAATAACTGTAGAAAAAGAAGATATACTTCTAAGAAACCAGAACAATAAGCCACCAAGTAACAGTAACACGACGTTTTCGCAGAAAAATATTTGGAACACTGTGAAGAACTTACGAAGACTGGCCTGATGCGAAAAATTTCAAGTAGATTCGTGGACTACATTCTACCAGAAAATAACACTGATCTAGAGTTCGGACTAACTCTGAAGCTACTATTAAAAGACAGCCTTAATGTTTCATTTTTCCACAAAAAGGTGAAACTATTTTAATTTGGCTAAGCAGGACCACGACAGTTATTTAACGTTTATGTCAACCGTAATTAAGCATTGTGATGACTTTTGACTAGCAGACTTTTCGGTAGATTATTTATTCTGCATATTTTTTCTCTCAGTGATTAGTGTCTGCATAGAATTCCGAAATCCTATGAAGAATACTAGCAAACCTAATCTCACTCTACAGAAACTTGTAGAGAATTGCCATAATGTTGTAAGCGTGAAAGGCGATTCTAAAAAGAAAAACACTGAGAAATCGGACGTCGCATATGTCAGAAAAGTAAAGTATACACCCAACATTACTTCCTGAAAAGGAAAAAAATATGTCTAAGCACATTTCCAGTATAAATAAAAAAAATACTTCCCCGCAAAAAAAAAAAAAAAAGAAAAAGTAGCTAACCAAATTTTCAAACGTGCAAATCATACAAGAACAGAAGAATCTACCCCTCCCCGATAATATGTTACTGTTGAGGAGAATTACAGTGGAGAAAAATGTTGTCCTTTTCGGAGTAAAGCTTGCTAAAAAAATTGTCAACCTTGACCATTATGGTTCGTATTGTTCGCATTGAAGCAAAAGTTTAGAACAAATAGAATTATACATACAAGATCCAAGGAAAAATTAGACGAAAATTTACGCAAGAACGCAATCGTCATAATAGTTGATAAAACAGTTAAAGTACTGTTAACACCGAGTCTGCTTTTTTTTATAATAGATTCACACAGACTAGAAAATACGGGCATCTTATCAAGAAGTTTAACGAATGAGCAGTGTCGAGTCTTAACGTGCAGATACACTCAACAGACATGCGTGTCTGCGCCGATTTTCTACAGAATTTAATGCGGTATTAAGACACCACCATTATAACAAGATCAGCTGTCACTGGCGTGCGACCGGTGTCACGTATTACACTAAATGTCTTGGAAATGGTCCCATGAAGATGTGACAATGAGCCAGTCAATAGGGTCTGTATATCAAGAAGAAAAGCATACCTGAGATGTTGGATGTGGGTGTGTGGCTCTTTCATTATCTCAAGGTGACCTCTTTACCCTGGTGGCATTCTGGTTGGAATATTCCTTCGTCGTCTTCAGGACCGCTTCGTTGTTTAATGGAGACATGGCAAACACAAGAAAACACACAGCACGATACAATGGCAATATATGAGAAATACAATACACTATTTATTCTGCAAAATGTATACAATATATACACAAAGACAATTTATACTTAATAATCTTCAAAATGAAGCTATCTAACTTAACTAATGATGAGAGGAGGGGGGATCCACTTCCTCAATTTTACAAAGGGACAGAAAATACATGCTCACCTCATGCTGTCCGGACAAAAAAAAATGTCGATAGAGGAAAGGAAATTCTGGGGTTGAATTTCTGCGTATCTTTCCGCCTACGGCCAACTTACCAGCTGGCCATGCAGAGGGAGGGTGCATAAGCAACTACCAACAGTGGCACTGAGATACAGTACCGCACCATCATTCATTGCCCGCATCAGAAGAAGTATTTACAAATTTGAACGGAGAGAAATATCCTTAACAGCTGACTTAAGCGATCCATATTCGAACATCCAAGTAGAAGAATAAAGTTTAAAACTCCCGTGTATAAACAAACGCTAGAGGATTATAGAAATTCGAAAAGCCTGCGTTTGGGGCCAACATCGCGCCGGTAATTTTCCAACAAATCATTGACACCATGCTCGGCGGTATTGACTTCGCAACGGTCAACTTAGATGACATCATAATAACCAGGGAACACTTAGAGCAACATCGGAAACATAGATAATTTTTGAAAGAATCTGCGAATAGGATTTGTGATCAAGGAATCGAAGTGCAATGTATTCATGACTCAGATTAGATATCTTTTTCATAATATTGATGAGGATAGAAGGCAGCCTGATGCCAAAAAGGCTATAACCATTAACGACTTTTCAGCCCAAGATAATGTATAAGCTCTTTAAATCTTCATGGGATTAGCAAACTACGATAAAGTGCTCATCAAGTACTAAACAATTTATTAAAGGGAGACAAGGTCCGATATTTGACTCCCGATTGCCAGGCGGCGTTCAAAAGGGTCAACGATATATTAACCTCAGATTTTTTTTTATGACACAGTGCAATAAAAAAAAATGGACATGATCGTAGCGAGCGACACTAGTTAATACATCATTGGAGCATTTACATTGCATATAATGCTCGATGGAATGAAAAAGCCGATCGCACATGCTTCAAGAACACCGTTATCCGCCGAGAAACAGTAGGCATGAATTTAAAAAAGATATCATTTTATAATTAAAAGATTGCAGGCATAGGCTGTCAGCAGACTCCTAAGATATGATAAGATCGTGTAAAATTACAATTTTAAACTGGAATACCTGTCATGGAAACGAATTACCACGCCTAGGTAAAGAGAACATTCGAGCATTCTATAATAGCTGCACTTCGCATCGACTGCGAAATTAAAACGATAATATCGAACACCGTTATAGAGCTGCTGTTGAAATTGACAGAAATCGGATAGAAGCGCAAAATGATTTTATTTGCGGCATTCTCACCATGCGACGAGGTCCTATTGTATAGTGAAACTGTAATAATTCCTAAATGCCTTAATACAAGAATTTTGCGAGATTGCCACACGAAACACCCGGCAAAAACTGAATAAATAATTTAATGACAAGCTATGTTTAAATGCTTAAAACGGATAAAACGTAGATGATTGACTCTTGCAAAGGTGGCGCTTTACTGGCAAAATCATAGCCTATCACTTGGTTAGATAGGCATTCACGCCAAAAGTATATATATATTTTTTAATTTGGCAAAGAGATTCTGGAAAACACTTTTCTGGTATTTCATTCGCAAAGTCCTTTTTACTGTTTTATTAAAAACTTTATTGTGATATGTGGGAAGCTGATATATCTCTATTTTTTTACATTGAGGTCACCACTTATCAAGGCCCGGAGGCCACTCAGGGATAAGGGTTATTGTGTGTACAGTAATCAATGAGATAGTATTGTAGTAATCATTAGCATTGGAGATTTAATAGAATGCCTTACTTAAGAGGGCTGTTTGGCAGGAATTTATTTATGTTGAACTTGAAGACATCCAAGTTTTCGTCAGGTGGGAAACTGGCAAACAGAGGAGAGTTCCACAGTCGTGCACTTCTAAGAAAGAAGCTCTGCTCATGGAATCTACGTTTGTATTCAGGCACATATAAAAAGTGGGGGGAATTATTGACAGTAGTTTCAGTCAGATGGGTGTTTCTCGTGAACGATTGGCGAGAGGGCACGAGGGATTGGAGCTCAGACGAGCACTTGCCATGGAAATAACGATAAAACAAAGACAGGTTCGTAACGTCTCTTCTGTGGGAGAGAGGTTGCAGGGAAGAGAGAAGTACATCCCCACTAAGCTACGAAGTCTATTTTTTACTCTGTCAAGGTAGGAGAGGCTGTTTTTAGCAGCCCCTGCCCAGATGTGGCAGCAGTACTCCGTCCTTGGACGTACTTGGCTTTTATACAGATAGAGAATTGCATCAGTAGTGAGATATCATCTGGAGCGATAGAAGGATCCCACCATTTACCCAGCGTCCTTGGCAACAGACTTGATGTACGTGTTCCATTTCAGATCAGGAGTATAGGTCAAACCCAGAAGCTTGTCAAAACACGGGGCCTCCTCAAGACGAGAGCCATCCATTTCAATTGATGCCAGATGGGGATCAGAGCGTTTATGATCTAAAGATAGAAGCTGTGTTTTGGATGGATTAAAAGTGACCAGTCACCCCTTCCCCCACTGTACCACGCGCTAAAAGTCAGAGGAGAGAAAATTAGATAGAACTTTGTCATTTACCGCCTTTGATGTGTTGCCATAGATGGTCGTGTCATCAGCATAGATGTCAACGAATGATTTAAGTATGTGTTTTGGAAGATCATTGATGTAGATCAGGAAGATAGTTGGGCCCAGGAGTGACCCCTGAGGGACTCCACCATTAATATCGTCGGCCTCTGATTTCTGCCCCTCAACCACTACTCTTATGAACCTATCGGAGAGAAATGATTTAATGATTGAGAAAACATTTCCAGTGATACCGTAGCTGGAAATCTTGTGAAGTAGGCCCTTATGCCATACCTTATCGACGGCCTTCGATATGTCAAGAGCAATTGCCCTGGAAACGAAGCCTTTGTCAAGAGATTCACTAATCCTATGAGATATAACCGTTGGCAAATCTGCTGTAGATATTGCGGAGCGGAAACCATATTGCATGTCACTAAGAAGGCTGTTTCTGCTGAGGTTGTTGACTACTACTTTATTTAATATGGATTCTAACAACTTACTCATAACGCACAGGAGACTTATTGGTCTGTACTGAGGGGGAGATGACTTTTAACCCGAATTCTTAAATACAGGGCATACTGATGAGGTTTTCCAGTGTGTCGGAAAGCACTTCTCCTTAAGACAATGCTTAAACAGTTTTGTAAGTGCGGGGGCAAGTTCTGGTTGGAGCTTTTTCAGCACTATAACTGGAATGCCATACGGGCCAGTTGCTTTACTGTAATCAAGGTTCTTGATTAGCTTGGCGACCTCACGCACAGATATTTGTATGTTGCATAGTGTGTTGTGTGTTGTAGGAGGAAATATGGGGAGTTGATGGCCTCCGTCGCATAGGGTAGAATTAGCTGCAAAGTTTTCGGCAAATAGTTTGGCCTTTTCTGATGCTGACGAGATGACCTCAGGTCTATTGATGATGGTTGGGATGAAACGCACGCTTCTGCTCAGGATCCTGTTTGATATTTGCCAAAACTGGTGGGAACCAAGCTGCTGCTCAGCTACTTTGGATTTAACGGACTGAGCATATAGCTCTCTTGCATTTTTTATTACTCTTTTACAGTGGTTGTCGACAGTCCTAAAAGCAGCTTTAGTCTCAGTATATCTATTACATTGGTAGCTATGGAAAAAGTGATTTCTGTGCGCGATGGCGCAGCACATTCAAGGGAGAACCATGGCTGGCTGTTAGATTTTTGTTGGAATTTTTTGGATGGTATGAATCGGTCTATGTCTACAATTAACTATTCGGTCAAGTATGATACTATAGAGGACACATCCTTTTTAAACATGGAATGCAGAGGTAAATCAGATATGAATGTACGGAAGCTATCCCAGTCCGCCATAGAGTATCGATATACAGTACGGTGAAAAGGTATGTCTGAAAAATTATTACATTTCATTTTTATCTTTACTGCTACAACGTAGTGGTCGGAGGATCCCAGAGGAGATAGAACGGAGCATGAACATAGCTTATGGGAAGTTGTGAGGAAAAGGTCTAGAAGGCTTGCACACTGACCAGTAGTATCGGACACATGGGTGGATTCGTAAACAATCTGGGTGAGGTCATAGGCAATGGCAAAATCATGACAGAACCTCTCCTCGTCATCAGTTTTATTCGAGTGGGTAAGCCATTCCACATTATGGATATTGAAGTCACCGCAAATGTGAATGCTAGCCGAAGGATGAGGAGACAGGATGTGGTCAATTTTCTCAGATATGCTCTTAAAGATAGTAACTCCACTTTTGTTGGGGTGATAGAGGGCAAATATAAATGCAGTGGTGTAAGCTAGTGCAAACTGGAAGCACATATAAAGTACGTTACGGTCTTCTCTTGAGATATCCCTACCACATGGAAAACCATCTTTAATGTAGGCACATATTCCATGCCCATGGTGATCTTGGGAGTCAGATTTAGATGTTAAGTTAAAGTATCCTTTAATTATGAATTCGTCTAGAGAAGTGGTTGGCCCTATGCCAGTTTCACTTAGAAAGAATATGTGCGTTTTCGTCTCCTGTAATTGTGTTTCAACCTCTAGAAGGTTGGAATGTAGACACCTGATGTTGGAGAAGGAGACCTGGTAGTAGGGGTCTACGTTGGAGGATGGGGTTCTTGCTTTATTCGTGTTTTTGGAGATTTGTCATGTTGAGGTTTTGAGATTTGTGGAGCAGGTCGATGGACTTAGTTGGAGCAGGACAGAGAGGGAAAGTAAGAGAGAAAAAGACAAGAATTTATTTTTGTAGCATTTAGGGAATAATTAACTTACGTAGAGACTATAAAGATCGTTCTATTAAACACATTATTGGATAGATATGTATGGGAGTTATGTCCCCTTGAATCATCTACTTCTATTATATACTTTTGCTAATGCGTTTTTGTTTAGGACATCACTATGTATCACGTGATTATTACCGCCTATAACACATTACTTAAGTGCACGGCCAAAACATGAAAGAAAAACCAAGTTATTGTTTTATTTTTAAACGAATTAAAATCTATTAAAATCTTGAGCAACTTTTTTTTTCAGAAAGATAAAAGCCTGAATTTTATCATATGAATAATTGAATCATATAAAACGTTTTCTACTTATTTTAATAGCATTTAAAATTTTAAATCGTCCAAAGCCAGACCATTTACCATTATTTTTGTCTCAATCACTGAAATATTACACTACTTTTTAAAAAGTTTCTGAACCAATAATTCAGATTTTCAACCGTAAAATGTTATAATGCGCATATTATATTATATATATGTACCCACAAATAACGAAGACGGGTTTCGTGGGCAATATATATATATATATATATATATATATATATATATATATATATATATATATATATATATATATATATATATATATCGATTATGAAAAAATAAGTAGATCATAATAAAGTTGATTTTTCACTTAATAATTGGTGAAAATCTCGTACTGATTGGATAATTATTTGAGTTCTTCTTAGACTTTTTCGAGAGACTTCGTAAAAAAATTACCTACTTCCTCCTTTCGTTTTGATGTGCCTACGTAAGTAGCTCCGTAAAAGAATCTCAGGTAGTACGTAATAAACTTGCTCTAGTCGAAAGACGAAAAGGAGTGTCTAGAAAAGTGAACCTCTAACTATTACCCAGAAAAATACATCACCTCGCACGATAAAAAGACCACCAAAATTACCCAGTTTTTGCCGGACTGATTATTGAAACTAGAACCTTTAGTGGGATACGTCCGGCATTGCCACTAAACAACAAATAAATGCGGCCAGCAATTGATCATTGGCATATGTGGTGAGTAAGTGGTGATGGTCGCAAAACTGTGGTCTAAATATTCAATAGATCCACTAAGACAGCAATTTGTCCTTATAATAACACGATGTCAATTCTGCGAACAGCAGGTACTTTAAGTGATGAAAACATTTTAGACACCTACTTTACCATATTCTACCTAAATCCATCTTTTTCAGTCTACTTCTATATGTCTATAAATTAAGTGTCTTTGTTCTTTTGTTTTGTTCCAGGGGAAAGTGGAATACCTAATTAAATGGAAAGGATGGTCCATTAGGTAAGTAATCACATTTCATCCTTTGTTTTGAATGATTCACAAAAGTTACAGCGTTTTATTTACCCGAAAAGATTATTATAACGTATAACTGATTCCGATATGACTGGAACCTCACCTTTCATTTTCAGCGCAATAGTGGCTGATGATTTTATTTTTAAAAAATGGCTACTCATGAAGTGTGGTTGTATCCCAATAGAGATTATTTCTCCTGTTTACATCATCTGATAACAGAAAAAAAATGCTTCGTCTGAATGTCTACTATTATGTCACAGACTTATTCGTAGATCGTTACCCGTGTTTTCATATCCGCTTTATTACGGATGACGTTTTTTGTGACCTCGTAAGTATTCAAATTCAGAATAATTTACAAAAATAACAAAAAAAAAAACTTAAAAAGAAAAACAAAAAAACGGCCAAATACTCTTGAAGGAGTCCCAGCAGTTCTGTCTGTGGCTGAAGTTATTTCTTATACACTTATGTCTGCAAAAACATTGCACAGAGTATACGTAGACTGATAAACAGTTCACAATTCTATGTCTTTAAGTTGAAATTAAAGTCGGTCAATTAAGCTCGCATGCGGAGATCATGATGTTAATAACATAATATCAGTCTAGCCGTCTGAGCATTTTATATAAATGTTAATTCCAAATGTATTTACCGCAGATAATATTGGCTCTGGGGTTTGTTCCTTATTAATGGAGTATAAGATGGCTTCGTGGCCGGGTTCGAATCTCCCGACCGACTTTGATCTTAATTCCCCGCATTGATGATTCCGGAAAGGATGAAACACTAGTGTATGTAGGTAGTAAAAACAATTATAATGATAATTTAATTCTCTCTGCCCTGCCTTCCTCTCTCTCTCTCTCTCTCTCTCTCTCTCTCTCTCTCTCCCTATATATATATATATATATATATATATATGTATATATATATATATGTATATATATAATATAAAGCTGAATGTCTGTGTGTGTGTCTGGTCACGAATAGGCTCCTATATGGTTGACTATTTAAAAAAACTGATTACATATAATGATAGAAGATGTATCGAGACACAGGAATGAGTAAGTTTGATCTAGCAGAACGGTGGTTCATTAAAATTGTGGGGTCTGTGTTCGCGCCTGGTCCACAAAGAAATAAAAAAATAAAAAAATAAACGTTTACAAGTGTTTTTGATATAGATGTACATACTAATACTTTGATAAGTATGCTTTGACTTAAATAGGGATGGTATAATAAAATTGTGAGGTCTGCATTCGCGCCTGGCCTCCATAGAATGGAAATAGGCACAAACTTTAATAAAGACTTTTCATATCTATCTGCGTAAGTATACTTTGATAATTGTTTCTGTTTGGAGAAATATGGTATAATAAAATTATGGGGTGTTCGTTTGCGCCTGACCTCCATAGAATGGAAATATATCACAAAGTTTAACAAGGTTTTTTTAATATAGATCCACAGAATATTGTGATAAGTGTTTCAGTGTGAACAGGTATGGTATAATAAATTATTGGGTTCATCTATTTTATTTTTACTTTCATCATATTTTGCTTTGGTTTTGATACCTCCAAATTCGAAGCTATGTCTTTACAACCCTTCGTTTTCATAACCTATCATACTTTCATAAATCAGAGTCCATTTTCTGTAGTCTGTTTTTGAACCCAGTCAACGACGGGTACTTTTGCTAATATATATATATATATATATATATATATATATATATATATATATATATATATAATAAACAAAATCAAACAACCGGAGAAAAATTTGCTGTATTAATCCTCAAAATTATATATTTATTTTCAGTATATCTTTAACACACACTCTGCTTCCTCTTTATCTAAAAAAAAAAGTCTTGGAACTCGAACATTTTAAAAAAAATATTTTGAGAAATAATTTACTTTCTGGAAATTGAAAACGAAAGTTCAGACTGTCTAAATGGAACGTGTGTAATTATTCTCTAGGCATTTCACAAAGTATAAATTACTATATACTGAAAAACTTTAAATATTGCGAATCTATTTTCGTCAGTAAATTCTCTAAATGTTAGGTCTAAAATTTTCATGATGTGGCGAGTCGCAGAAAATACTTACTTCCAACTTGGACACGAGCGGATAGCTACCAGAATATTGTAGGCTAATGCATGCTACAAGAATATAGCGCTAATATCTTGGTATAACTATATCAGTGGGTATGCCAATATATAGATATGTGAGCTAGGACTGTAGGCTTTACTGTGCAATATAGGACTACAACAATGTACCAATGATCTAATATTTAATTTTTGCAGAAACGTTTCGCAATATTTAGTTTAATGTTAAACTTGTTTTACTATAAATAATTATTATTATTTATAAATATATTACATACGTAACATTATTTATACGATTTTTTTCTTCGTGCTTTTATGTTTAGTACTTCCTTAAATACCCCAGTACTTCAGAATAGTCGATATATTTCCAACTGAAACTTTATATTAATAATGATGTTTGCATTTCCTATAATTCACCATTATGATAGTTTAGTGAACATCGGGTTGTAGTGTACGTTTTAAGCAAACAGGTCGATTTTTCTATAGCTTTTAATATATATATATATATATATATATATATATATATATATATATATATATAAATATATATATATATATATATATATATATATATATATATATATATAAATTTAAGAAAGCATTTCATCCAAGGCATGGAAATTGTTAAACAAAATGTTTTTACTATAGGTTTTAAAAATAAAGGTACAAGATTCAATTTGAAATTTATTTATTTTCAAAGTGCACTTTTATAAATTTTGCAAAGTAAGGTATAACATTTTTATTGTAATTGAATCAAAACATTACCTTGGATTTATTTTATATAATGTACATTTTGTTGCATTTTTTAAAAAGATCATTGAAAATTTTATATCTATATCATTAATTGCTAGATGAAAGATAATGTTTTTAAATTGCAACAAAACTCTTCTCGAGCAGAAAACATATCTATGATATAGCCTGGTGCTACCAGATCAGGCAGCCTGAAATCATATGCTTTGGGGTCCAAAATGAACAAAACAATGAAGATATTGTTTTGTTTTCTTTAAATGATTTTTTTATCCTGGCTCTCCAAAATCAATAGAGATGAACTATTCTTCAAATGATCCGGTTCCTCTTGATTTTGAGGCGGAAGTTTAGTTCTGTGCAGTTCTAGGAGGTCCACACTTTTAAGCCTTGCTTTCTCTCTTTGAAAAAAAAAGGGTTAGTTTATTACTATGGCGCGAGGCGTCCTTACCAGGGAATGCTGACGGGCTTTCTAATCACTTTTTGCGGGTCAAAGTGCATTTCCATTGGGACGCTGACTTCTCAATCTCACTTTCCGACTCTGGTGTCTAAGTTTTTGCAGTGGACTACAACTAAAAGAAAAGGTTTTTCCCTTTCCATTTGCAAAACTCAATCATGTTTTGCAAAGTAAAAGCCCCAACTATGGTTTAAATAGAAACCGAAAACAAATATATTCTATTAAAAAATTGTTCTTACAAATCACTTGATTCGGCATTAAATAACCTGAAAAGGGTTGATATGCCATAAAACAAAAAAAACAACCAACCAACCAAAGATCAGAAATCAAAGGAACAAATCTATAAAATACGTTTCAAAAAGGAAAAACCGAATTAAAGAAACTAAATACAGACAATGTTTTCTCTTTTATTTTCTTCGTTTTCCTTTCTGACATGTCCTTTATTATCCCCCTCCTTTCTTTTATCTTTTATCTTTCCACCCTTCCTTTTCTATTCTTTTTTTTCACTCCTCCTTCTCTCCTCCTTCTACATATACCAGAAGCAGTTCCACCATGTCCTTAACAATTCGCTTCGTTTCCAGCGCATCACAGCGTCCGCGTCCCGTGACTTCTGTTCGATAGTCTTACTCTTTCATAGTGTTACCGACCCAACGACGTCCCCAGTTTAACACCATATTATCGTGTTAGATAAAGTTAAAAGACAAGGAATGGAAAACATAGTCAGATTTAGATAATGGGAAAAATGCTAAAAATACGCGTTTTATTTCTAAGCATCACATCTCAAACAGCTGTGCTTCTACGTGAACGCATTAGCATCTGAACATATTCATGATGTCTCCATACCCCGTTATTCCTATATATATATATATATATATATATATATATATATATATATATATATATATATATATATATATATATATATATATATATATATATTGTTTTTAAATCCCCGAAACAGTGTTTCATGGTAAACAACTGATGATCCCTTGAACAATAAATTATTGGTATTCTAGTAAATTCGAGAGCGAGTTGATGCAGTGATTGCAGGTGATTAAATGACTTACTGACTAGATGGTTTTCTAACGAATGATAAAAAATATTTTTTTGTATAGTTTTAAAGGTTAAAAACTTCCAAGACTATCTCTCTCTCTCTCTCTCTCTCTCTATATATATATATATATATATATATATATATATATATATATATATATATATGAGAATATTGGTAATAGTATTCCGACAAAATAGAGAACTAAAAAGGAACAAACCGAGTTATGTGTTCATCAACGTTTCGACTTATTTCAAGACTTCCTCTGTATGAATGAGAAAATTTTTCATGTGCAAACTTATAAAAACGACAAAACTTGGACTCCATACATTGAATACTGCCCCAATATTCCATCATTATATGGTCTCCCCAAAACTCATAAACCAGATATCCCTATGTTCCCCATAATATCCGGCATCGCTAGTGCAACATACAAAATTGCACATGCTATATCTAGCATCTTGACTCCACTACTAGGCACTATCAGCACATAAAGTACTCTGGAGATTTAGTAAAAAAATAAAAAATAAATAAAAAAACATTAATTTACATAACAAAACTATACACAGCTTAGATATAACATCATTATATACTAATCCCCCCCCCATTAAAAATGCTTACATTTACTCCATGAGCACTTAAAAAAATCAAACATTAACTTAACTTTTCCTCCCGACACTTTTATAAAAATCACTAGACTTATAACTAACATGACATTTTTCAATTCAATAACAATTTCTACAAACAGAATTTCGGTCTTCCTATAGTTAACCCTCTCAATGTTTTTGTTTTAGAATTCCTAGAATCTGGTTCTTTTAAATTTAGATTACCTCCAAACACAGACTATTTTAGATACATTGATACCATTTTAATTTTTCTTCCTGAAAACACGCACATAGGTAACATTAAAGACGAATTAGACTCAGTCCAACCCTCCATAAAGTTCACCTATGAAACAGAAAATAATCACTCATTACCTTTTCTAGACATACTTATTATAAAATCCGATAAAAAACTATCCTTCAAAGTTCACCGCAAAACTACACACACAAATAATTAAATACATTTCTACAAGTATGATAATTGGTTTCTTCTCACGCGAATTCAGAATTGGCAGTTCAGAATATCTGGACGAAGAATTCAAATACCTCACAGACACTTTGAAAACCTTGCAATATCCCATATATGTCATATTAAATGCTACCCGAAAAGCCACACAAATATTTTCCAGGAAAATAATAAAAAATCATATACACCAGACCGTTCTCTCGTAAACAGACATCTCTTTTACCTACACACAGCAATAATACAATAATTTGCAACACACAATAAACAAACTAAGAATTCCAAACATAAAAACCACATAAAACTATAAGACAAAAATTAAAAACTACAAAACATCTCCAAAACAAACAAGTTTCCAACGCAGGCATATACACTATTCCTTGCCAAAATTGCCATCATAAATACGTTGATGAACCTCAGCGTAAGTTAGAAAAAAGGTTATATGAACGTAAAAGAGATATAAAAAATAGCAGTTCTCTAAGTGCATTGTTCTCTCATTCATTGCAGCATAATCACACCTTTGACTTTTAAAAAGCAAAAATAGTTAAAAAAATTTTCAAATGCCAGAGACTTCTTGAATCAGCGCTATGGTAAATTCAAACGGAATTAAACAACGTGTAGGTTTCGATAATGTAGCGCAATTAATAAGTAAACTTTTATTAAAAGAACATAATTTAATTATAGAAACAAGTTAACCTTCTAAAACTATAGAATCCCCCACTGTAATAATTAATACATATAATCTCAATCAATAAATTACAAAACAAAAACACACTCATTTCATTTCTGTTACACACCTATGTTTGAATTTTAACATACATATTTTTCCAGAAATAATATTAACTGCGTTCATATCTTTTAAAAACATATTGCCCACTATATGATGTTATTAAAAATATCCCGCTCTTTAGCAACGCCAGCTCCCCTCCATTTTTGAATTTCCGAATTCTGAAATAGAACAGCGTCACACAGCGCCCATGAAAAAATTTAAAATATTTGTACTGGTGATTTTGTTTTCTTAATCTCATTCATCCAGAAGAAGTCTCGAAATAAAGACGAAACGTTGATAAACACATAACTCGGTGTGTTCTTTTTTATTTCTCTCTCTCTCTCATATATATATATATATATATATATATATATATATATATATATATATATATATATATTGTGTGTGTGTGTGTGAGTGTGTAATCGGTATATAGATTGATGTCCTGGACGTAAATCCGACGAAAAACACGTAATAATTAAAGAGTGCTCAATTAAGGACAGAGCTGGTGTGTAGTCTGTTTATCATACAAACATTATTGGTTACATATGTACATACATGTTTAAGTGGAATCTCAATTCAAAGTGACAACAAAATCCCTATTTTGGTCTGATGAGGTGGTCTCTTTGAATTGAGAATCCACTGAAACATGCATATACATATGTACCGATAATATTTGTATAATAAACACACACACACACACGCATATATATATATATATATATATATATATATATATATATATGCACGTCACTGATGAGATGCAGAACATCGAAACCAACTTTGGGTCTGCCGTTGTCCGTTGTCGATGCAATTGCTCGATTCCATCTACGTCTGGTTTCTAGGTTTATCATGAAAAAGTGTATGTGAACGGGTATTTATACATATCTATCTCCTCTTAATGTCTAATATACGTAGAAAAAAGCGGTTCATCCTTCGTATAGATGTGATGTCCCTCAACAACTCGGTTGTTTCGAAATCGTGTCGGGGGAATCGGCTAATTTCAGTTAATATTCGTAGATGTGATATCTACCGCCTGCATACCAGCAGTAACTATCTTAGTTGTATAAGACGCGTTACGTGTCACATACTAGAATGTAGAACTAGATAAAAATATAAATTAAAATCGATGCATAGCCAATAGATTGCGATATAAATCCATTTCTTCCTGACAAATTGTACAGATTTAAAAAGGATTTGAGCCGCATGTTTATAAATTGTGTAAATTGCATTAGAATCGTTTATTGGTTTTTATTTTTATTTTTAACGGATGCATTTGAAAAGTTCGTTTAAAAATGAGATGCCTAAAGTAGGCTCGCGAACAAATAGGTAAATAAGTAATGAATGGATATCGTTTACAATGTAATTCATTTCTATGTAGCGAGGAGAGGCAATATCAAGGAATAACAAACCTACTCCTACATAAAGATAGCAACTTTATTTACGTCTTCCTGGGGAAATAAAAGTAAAACTTAAGAAGAAAACAGTTATGAAGTGTTAAAAGATAATCAAATGTATGTTCATACGTAGTGCGATCAAATATATAGAACAACTAATAGGAATTAAGAGGTAAAAGTAAAGACTTACCAGTTGAATAAGGTGGGGGTTAAGGGTATTTTATAAGATGGAGAAAATAAAGGAATTATGAGATAAATAAATGAAGATCCAGCTGAATATGCATGGCCTCCGCTCAGTTTCGAGAGACAATGGATATGTCACCTCTAAGAATAGCTGCACGCAAGCTCCAATCATTATTATCCTGAGTCAGCACTGCCTGATTTAAGGGGCAGTGAGAATTCCAGGACGATTAGTAACAACGCCGAGATAGTCGATGTGTACATACAACATCTGATATTCCTAAATAGTCACCCATCACTAGATTCAACGTTGCTTTAATTTGATAATCGAACGAGAGCCGATGTGTCACGTGATTATGCTGTATACAAAGGGCACTAATGTTTAGATTTCTCATTTCTTGGAAATACACGCAGATTAAAGTGATTTGTTTAAAAGAGTTCAGAGGTCTAGACGAAGCAAGTGTTGTTAGATCCGTGGCCGCTTGAGTAACTTTCCGAGACTGACAAACTTTCGCTATATAAGTTCGTCACCGTGAATCATGCTATTTGTAGGAAACAAGGAACTATGATCAGGATTAGTTTATCCGCAAGTATATAAGTAATATCGCTATGACTGACAAGGTTCTTGTGGCAAGTTGTGTCTTTCACTGCATCTTATTGTAGAAAAGCGCTGAAGGAGCGGTCGTAAATGCACAACGGGAATAGGTGTCCTGTTTCACGGCGCTATTCGTTCTGATTGCTTGAAGTCTGGTACAGGCAACCAATCGAGGTTGAGTATTTTCATCCAATCAGAATTACTTAATTTACTAAAATAAATATCGATCGTTACAGAGATCTTTTCTCTTGATCTGCTGCTGTTGTGATTGTTGTGCTTATTGAAAGAGTAGGATGGATGGGGGAAAGAATCGAGTTTTTCAACTATTGAGGCCTAATTTTGCGAATCAAATTAGAAACAATGGGAATTCTGATAATATATTTGCACTTTCGTGTGTTCGTACTTTTCCCTTTCACAACGATTTTCAAAGATTAGTTCACCAAATTCCCGTGGATAAAATGTGAAAAAAAGTAATTGTGGAAAATCTGATGACGATAATGTGGAAAATTAAGATTTTACTCATTCTAAAATAAATTTGTCATATATCGAATAAACCGTCTTTAATAGAAATCGGTCGTCGTTGTAGCCTTAAAAGTGGCATTCTATTCATTAGTTTACAAGGAAGAAAACCCAACATTGCCCGGGATTTGACGGGGAACCCTATATTATTCTTCACCTAACTATGTTACCTATTTTGTTCATATTTTTCGTGCATCATAAAATTAAAATTTAATGGTTGCATCACATGATTTGAACACTATTGGGTTTGAAGCATGATCTAATAACAGTGATGTTTATTAAAATAAACTTCAATGAAGTTATAAATCATATGACTTAAAAATAAAAAAAATAAAATACTGTTAGACACCCACTCAATATATGTTACTCTGACATATATTAGGAAGGTTTCTAACAGCATTTTATTTAATTTTTTTATTTTTAAGTCATTACCAAACCTTTAAATATTTAAACTATTTTTCGTATCTTACCTAACGCTCAACACTATGACTTTTAAACTGAATAAACGTTTTAAAGTGAGTGACACCACTAAATCATTTCTCAGATAGGTAGAAGAGTAACTTCTCTTTCTTTTGATAACATTTATTTGTTTGTTTTTGACAATTTTTTCTAACCTCTGTGGATTGTAAAACATACCCAATGTTTTATCACGTAGTATTATAAGCTGTTAAGTTGGCAATTACTTTTTCGCAGTAATAAGAGATAATTTTAAAATAATAAGTTTTTTTTAAAATATGTATCAGCTATATATATATATATATATATATATATATATATATATATATATGATACATAGAAAAAAGAGAACACGGCACGCAAGTAACCGTCGAATGTCCAGAGATCCCGCTAGTATTAAGTAGCCATTGTCAGATGAATGAACTCATATCTTTACATCATGCTGACGTTTGCCTTTACCTTTCCTGATTCAACTTTTTAGTAGTGCAACTGTCGTATTATAACAGCGAATCTCATCGTTTATTCTTTAGTTTCTACGATTTCCGTCTCTGTGTTAATCTCTATCTCTGACACACACACACACACACACACACACACACACACACACACACACACACACACACACACACACACTCTCTCTCTCTCTCTCTCTCTCTCTCTCTCTCTACCTCTACATCTCTCTCTTACTCTATCTCTTTATTTCTCTTTTTCCCCCTTGGGAAGCTTTATCGTTATCCAACGGTGACTCGATTGTCTGTTAATTTTTATTCGTCTTTCCAGTATTTCTCATTTGTTTTTTTTTTTACAAATAGCTTACGAGTCTCAAACCCCATGTTCATTGAGAGAATACGAGAAAGAAAAACAAACAAACAAAATATTAAAGACAGAGGTCGATGTACTTTACGCTCTCACGAGTCGTCATTTCGCGCGTTTTTTTTTCCACATTCCTTCCTTCTTTGTTTTGCAGGTAAAGTATTTCTTACCCACGCTTCGCGCGACCCCCTCCATCCCATCACTGCATCATAGCTTCAACAGAAATACAAAGGCGTTGCTATAGTGTCAATGCTCTTTCAATTCCTGCATTTTCATTGTTATGTTTTCTGTTTCTGAATTTTTTTTACGTGAAGATTGATTGTTCGTATTATTTTCTGTCTTCGAGCTATTGCTTTCGTCTTGACTGTTAATTTAATGACATTTCGGTCAATGTAAGCTCCGACCTTCTTCAGGTGTATCTAGTCAAACTCTTGTACCTTTCTGTCACACTTGGGAATCTTTCTGTCCAATTTGGAATTTCGAATGAAACATGAAATTTAATCCACGGCGTTAGCATGCTCTCGTCCCTCCGTTGATAAGCAGTTCAATAATATTACACGTTTCTGGTGGTTAAAGTTAAACCATTAATGTGGATGACACTCAAAATACCATTGAGAATTACTTAGTACTTTTACCTTGTCATGGCTGCCGGAACGAGGGCACACAGAAGAGACGTTGCGAGCCTGTTTTATCGTTATTTCAATGGAAAGTGCTCGTCTGAGCACTAATCTCTGCCCCTTCGCTAATCTTTCACGATAAACACCAGTCTAGTTGAAACCACTGTCATTAATTCTCTCACTATTTATCTGTTCCTAAATCAAAGCACAGATTCCATGAGCAGAGCTTCTTTTTTAGAAGTGCACTACTGTGGAACTCTCTTCCGTTTGCCTGTTTCCCACCTGACTACAACTTGGATGTCTTCAAGTCCAACATAAACAAATTCCTGATGAACCGTCCACTTAAGTAAGCCACTTTATCAAATCTCCAATACCATTATCCCATTGATTACTGTACCTGCAATAACTTTTATCCCCGAGTGGCTTCCGGGCCTTGATAAGTAGTGATCTCCATGTAAAAAAACAAACAAAAAAAAAAAAACACTACCCCCGTGGATTAATAACCGGTTCTGTTAAAAATTCCATGCAGATTCCCGAGTTTGACATATAGAATACCGAGTTCGACAGATAGATGCTCGGGTTCGTTACCCGGTGAATGTCCGAGGATGCATCGACCGAAATGTTGTGCCTTGTTTTCCTTAATTATTTATTTGCTACTAACAGGGAGATCCGACGTTGCCCGAGATAATAGAAAATAGATGAGATATTGAAATTTTGTATATGAGAGAGAGAAAGAAAGAGAGAGAGAGAGAGAGAGAGAGAGGAAGAGAGAGACAGGTGAAGAGAGAAGATAAGAATAATTTATTGAGCTCTTTTTTTTTTTACAAAAAGGTCACCACTTAACAAGGCCCTAAACTACTCGAGGATAAAAGTTAATGAATATAAGCTGGTGGTGTAGTAATGGCTAATGGTGTAAGTTGTAGAATGTGATTAGTATTACACTGCGACAAAATGCATAGAAGGATAAAAATTGAAAAAACACAAAGAATATTCGCAAAACAAACAAAAATAAAACAAGAAAATTCGATTTTCTTTTCTCAATTGTTTTATAATTCCACAAAAATGGATAATCGAAGTTTTTGTTATTTCAATTGCTTATAACTGATTAAAAAAACAAACAAAAAATGACTGAATTCATTTTCATATCTATTCGTTTGTTCTAACGATCTCTCCATCTCTTTTCATAAACGCACGTCAGTTCAATTTCTGCCTTTCTCGGCTAATCTTCAATCGATGCGATGTGATAGTACACTGTTTTCTGCACATCTTTTCATTATATATAAGTACTAGTAGAATATAACCTTCAAACATAAGGGATAGTGTGTCATCGCTAATCAAATCCAAAATTACACTTGAGGATAAGGCTTAATGAGCTTGTTCAGTGGACCTTGAGAAAAAAAAAACTCTCTGAAAAACAATGGTTTAAACTAAGAAGAATTTGATTCTTTAAGAGGACGGCTCAAAAGAATTTGTTGATATTGGACTTGAAAATGAATATGTTGTAGTCAGCTGAAAAAAAAAAGCCCTGCACCATTTTATTCCACAAAAGTGTAGTTTCTTGGTAGATAGAATAGACAATGGAAAACTTTACTTACTTTTATTAATTATTATTTTTACCAGTCATCCGTAACTGATATTTTCCGGCAATGGAATAAACGTCATAATATATATAATTTTTGTGAAAAAAATCTTATTTTCAATTTTCTGAAATAAACTTTAAAAAAATATTTTACAGTGCAATTGTACCAAAGAATTATTCATACAAATAAGCATGGCACTTTGATTTCTCATACAAGGTCTTGGTATAGGGTTTTGTTTAAAATTGTATCCCGAAGAGAAAGATAGACATACAGAAATGTCGCGAGAGATACCTTACATTGATTTCATAGGTTTTTAATGTAATTAATTTCCCGCTATGGAACTAGTATTGTTATTTTTATACACTTCATCAAGTCTTTGCAACTTCACACGGAGATGACATCTGCAGGATAATCGTCGCCATGAACCACTCAGCTGTTTATAATGATGTAATATATTATACGGGGTTTGTTCTAAAACTTCTTAGAGTCTTACCCCGTCAATACCTTCAACAGAGAGACGAAACTTTCAGTGCAGGGATGTATGAGTTCACTCATCATAACAATACAATTTTTAATAGTTCTAATAGTTACTAATCCAAATATGTTGAATAAAAAAAAATAGACTTAATTTTTGTAACGCACCTCATAATATATTTGGATTTCATTCAAGTGATTTGCATGAGTATTTGGAATTATTCCAACTGTTTTTGTTACAGTTGGTATCATCTTTTACCCTTTTTAAGCATAAACAAACCCTGAGTATTCCGCTTCAACGTGTCTTAATTTGAACGGAAACAAAGGCAAGACATGCGGATCGGGCGAAAAAAGTATAAAACCCGAATGATTTATGAACATAATGAAGCAAAAACTCACTACAATTAAAACTAGTTGTTTGTGTCCGGGCGTTGTCCGTGAAAGTAGATTAACTAAAGAAAGAAAAGGGCGATTCTGAATAAACACAGACTTTATCATGTTAAAAGCAGTTGACCAAAACATTATTTCCTGTCGGCGTTACGTACAGAGGTTGTTCCAAAAATAAGGCCCCTGTTTTAACTAAAAACAGTTGAAGTTGGTATCATTAAAACGCGCGACCTTTTAAGCTCCAGAACCGTTTTTTTTTCTTTACATAGTCACCGTCATTCTCAATGCACTTTTGGTAGAAATTCAATGACGCTTCTCTGCTTTTTATGGATGTCTGGAGTGCGCTTTTCGTACGAGAGTTGTTCGAAAAGTAAAATCAATTATATTTTTAACACAAAAAAAATAAATAAATAAAAATAAAGAGTTACGAAAACGGAAGTTGAACCATTTAAATTGGGCGACCTTTTAAGTCACAGAATTCATTTTTGTTTTCCTTTTTTTTTATTGTCCCCGCCATTCTCAGTGCACTTTTGTCAGACATGAATGAGGCTGTGCATTGACGTCGGGTGCGCATTTTGTCACGGGAGATCCGTTCCAAATATAAAGTTTACTATTTTTAACTAAAAAAAAGTTGAAGACCTACGAAAACGGGTGTTGTACCATTAAAACTAGTAACCTATTTTGCTCCAGAAATTAAATGACAATTCTTTGCTTCTGACGGACGACCATGAGAGACCCTGCCTTCTTTGAGTATCACACCATCAATATCTACAAAAGGATTTATCATGCAAGGAATTTGTACGCAGATGGAATCAATATATACTGAGCAAAAATCGTTATTGTTACGAATAAAGATATTCAAAACACAAAGTTTTCAGTTGAGAGATAACATTTTTAAATCGGCCAATATTTTTGCACCAACTGCTTGCAACGTATAAGATCAAAATAACCCAACATGAATTGATTAATGAATACAGCGAATTCGAAGTAAACAAGAATATCAAACCTGTTACTCGAAGCCAGGACTGACGACAAAGATCTCACGCGAAAGATAATGAGGGATGTCAGTATTCACACTTGATATGTTTACGGAGACACATCAATCGCGTTTTCCTTCTTTCATTTCGAAACCATGTTTACACAAATTAATAAAACTACATCGAATATTAAATCTCTCCAACACAAAACGGTGCTACATATGTATGTGGTTTAGTCGTTTGCATGAAAAATAGATTTCGTCAGTACAAATTAAAAACATATTTTGTTGAAAGTTTTTCTTGCAAAATCAATAAATAAATAATTTTTCTCATTTGATTTTCATGAAGATAGAAAAAAAAACGTTTAATTTTCGTTGATAATTGTTTCCCTGCTTTAGTCTTTAAGATCAAAACTACTTCTGTAGTAATATTTAAAAAAAAAAATCCTTCCTACTAAAAGTAAAATAAAATACAAACATTTTCCATATAATTAGACATACGGTAAATCATGTCTTCTTGCGTTAAAGGTTTCTTTTCCGCGATTTGAATTACTTGTCAAGTAGTTTTTGCATCAGCGTCTACCGATATCTTTTCCGGCTACTTACCGTAAAGTGGCAGACGATTCACGCGTGACCTTGGACCAGGCCTCGGAGCAGTTCGAATGTGTCTATCATTCTCTATAGTAAGTTACGCCCATCGCTTCAGTAGTTCGTTAATCTATCACATTTGTGGTTGAAACAACATTTGCATCGATCATCGCGCAAACAGAATGGATGCATTTTTTTAAAGAAAATAATACTTTTTTTGCTTTTACTGTTTTTTTAATTAAAACAAATATAAACATTTATGATCTAGTTTTATTTACCGACGACTTTTAAAACTAAAGAACTTATGCAGAATACAGACATATCATTTAGATAGAGTTTTTACGTTGAATGTAAGTTTTACGGTATGTTTTACTTTTTTAATTAGTCAATGACAGTAGGGGACCGTTGCAAAACGCTCAACTCACCATTTTTTGAATGGGTTTCTAAACAATAACGATATTATTTCAAAGATGTCCTTTTCTCTTCCCTGCAACCTCTTTCTCACAGAAGAGATGTTGCGAGTTTGTCTTTACTTTATCGTTATTTTCATCGCAAGTGCTCGACTGAGCTTCAATCTATGGTCCCCCCTCGCCAAATTTTCACAAGAAACGCTCATCTAGCAGAAATCACTATCAATAATTTCCCCACTCTTTATCTGTGCCTAAAATCTAAACGTAGATTCCATGAACGAAGCGTCTTTCGTAGAACTGCACGCCTGTGGAACTGTCTTCTGTTTTCCTGCTTTCCAGCTGACTACAATATGGTTGTCTTCAAGTACAACGTAAACAAGTTCTTGATGAGCCGTTTCACTTAAGTTAACAAATTTACCGAAATTCCATTAATATCGATTGCTATATTGTCCAACTGACTACTATACACACTTAAACCCTTATCCTCCAGTGGCCTCTGAGCCTTGATAACTGGTGATGCCTATGTAAAAAACAACAACAAAAAGAAAACAAGATTAGTATTCTAATGAGCACATAATATGCAATTATACATACACGCGCAGGCGTTGATTTTTTATTCTCTTGATTGTCGTTGTTACAGGTGTGAGCCGTGATCTTTTCGTAGTTGTTGGTAGCCTTTTCTATTTAGCTAGACGACACAAACTACTTGCGCATGAAGCACAATTGAGACTTGCTGAGTTTTCAAGGTTTTGTATTGCTCACTTAAGGGGAGAGACTAATATGAGTAATTAACTACTTAACTTATTTTACGAACTTGTAAATTGGGAGACACAAACGGGCAGAGGCGTCGGTAAAATCAGAGCAAGTCATTACATTCTTGGACCGTCTCGTTTCGCTCCATGAAAAAGACTGACTACAAATCCTCTGTTCCCTCGCCCGAACACGTAACGTCTGTCCTCATATCGTTTAACACTTGCATTTCTAGCGCGCTTTTTCCACGGATGTGACCTTTGGCTTCCGCTTCAATCACGTCATTTTTTCGTTGGGTGCATTTCCGTTTGTCGCCAGGTTATTCTGACATGCACTAATGTGATCCTGGCCAAAATCCATGCAATCTTTTGCATACACAGCCATTCTTCATTTCAGCAACGATCAAATTGGATAGAAATGGTGAGGACAGATATATTGGCCGCTGCTGAGATTTTACCAACAGGCGAATGCGATTGCGGCTATCAGTTTGCGAATGAATTATTGTGTCAAGGCGATCGGTCATCAAGACATCACATATTTCGTTGGTGTATTTTCTCCACCTTTCTTAGCCACCACCGAGAACACTTTTTTATCATAGTGATTGTTGTTGCCTTCATTCACACATTCTTAAAAGTTCTTGTTTTGTGTCTCTATATTTGAAGAAGTCTTGTAAATGTATCTTGGGGGGTATGGCCAATTAATACACAAATGCAAAACCATGTATTTATCAGAAGTATCCATTTTAATTCATGAGAGCCGCTAAAGTAGGATTATTTTGTAGGTTCTTTAAGATTTACTGAACAAAAAACTATTTACAGCTGTTTGTCTCAGCGTCATCTAATTTTATATATATTTTATATATATATTTTATATATGACCCTGGTGAAACAATACAAATGTCGCCTCAAAGAAAACAACACCTTGTTTTAAAACTTTTATTGAAAAAAATCAATTCAGGTCACTTTATGTAGTACAGATGACATCTATTCAATGAAGCCGTCTTCAGCCATTATCACCACCTCGATACGGGTCCAGAACTGGGAGAATGCCTTTTTCACAAGCGCCGGCGAGAATACGGTGAATACTCGGCGGATAGCTGTGATCAGGCTAGCTTTGATGTTGTGGGTGGCGTTCTTTACGTATGACCAAACTAAGTAGTCCAGCATGTTCAGGTCGGGGGAGGAGGAGACAAGTGAGAGAAGGGTTCAAGCCAAGTCTGGGTCTCATTGGACTTGTGGGCCGCCGCCGAGTCCTGCTGCCACACCCAAGATCTGCCAACGGCAATTTGATTGTACCAGGGGATCGCCACACTTTCCAGCACATCCAGGTACACTTTAATGTTGACTTTCGAGCCAACTTCGAAGATGTGAAGTGGCATGATGTGGCCCTCATTTGAAACCACACCACAGCTTATAACCGTGGCCGAAAACTTTGTTTTCATCACCCTGGCATGTTTCTGTTATTCCTGGCGATCCACCCATGGATTTTTAGAGTGCTGTCAATGGTTCTGTTGTCATAATTGTGATTGGTAGAGAGAATGAGTTGAACAGCGGTGGATCTCCGAACAAGCTCGTCAGATATTGTGTCACTTTCAGACATGATAGAATGCTTCTATCGCTCTTGGGAGTTGTACACAACTGGCCTACTAGTAGATGGTCTGGAACAAAAATACCTGGTTTTTATCAAACGGAAATGGAATAATGTCGTCTTTTCTAGGGAGACAATTTCATCGTCCCATCTATAATATACATCCCACCTGTCTGTTTAAATGTATGTATGTATCTATATCTGTCGAAAATTTTCAACAGAGGCGACGGGTTTTCCCGAGATCCAAATCATTTTGGAGCTCGCCCCTTTCGGACGACAAATATCGAAAAATTGGTCAAAAACATTAATTCCTTCATCATTAACTGGAAACTTTTCTACAGGGAAGGGTCGCTTTTTTGCCGATATTTGCGAAATGCATCCCTTGTTTTCGACTGTCTAGCCTTAATTTTAACGTACGTCACTTCCGGTTTAGCGATGGGCGCAAAAGGAAACACGTTTCTTTTTTTTCACCTTCTTTTCCTCCTTCGCGATACAAGTTCGGGCCTGTCTGCCTACTACCACTTCAAAAAAAAATTTTTTTTTTTACTCCACACACATATCCAAACACCCGGGCAACGATAGGCACCCAGTGTCATGTCTGGTTTAGTATAATTCTACTAGTGTTCAGGAGAGATGTTGATCTCTTTTAGGTCATTTAGGTCGTACGTAATTATAACAATTTGATTTTATTAATTCAATCACTCCAAAGAAGGTCTATTCGTCTTGATTTATTCATTAATTTTGATTTACATATTGATTCGATTGCTTAACGAGAACCACGAGTAAAGATTACTTTTAATACATAAATAGACTTTTCTCGGGTTCTTTCAAAGTCGAAACCGTGTCTGAAACTGCCCTTCAGGTTGGTTCTTCATACAGTTTTGGACATACAACTCTTGTTCTCTGTCAGTTTAAGCTGTGGTCCTATGCATTCCTTGGAAGTCAACTCCTAATACTTTATTTCCACTTAATTTGAGAAGGAGTTAGCTTATTGCCAATCGCCTAAGAACACCCCTATTGGAGAATGCCAACGAAATGATCAAATAAATATTTGTTCAAAAAGTGCCTTTCGTTTAGGGCGCTAGCTTTTCAAATCCCACTTTCCCTATCTTGTGTTTAATCTTCCTGAAGGGGAGGATAATAAATAAACCTGCGCTGTTGCTTATCTCTTAAATCGATGAAATACATCGGCTTTCATGTAAGCAAATTCATAAAGTAAAAAAAAAGTCATATGAAATAATAAATTAAGAAAACACTTTCTTATACAAGCAATATTTCTATTTTCTTTTTAAATCAGATCGAATTGGGTTTATTTAGAAGGCTGCCATTTTCCAAATATTGCCCCGAAACGATTTAATCCGATTTCTTATCAGTGTTCTTATCTTAGACCTTTTCGTCCACCCAAAGTTCACACAAAAAAATATTTATTTTAAGTCATCTCACCTCAGCCGTGAAGATTCTAGTCAATATTTTGAAATAGACTTTCCGCAGTTCCACCTTATTAGTTATGTGCAGTTCTGCAAAGTCCACGCATCCATGTTTTACCAATTCTCTTTAAGAAGGGACGGGTTCAGTTGTTAATCGCGGGAGGCGCATCGTGTCCCCATCCTAGAAGCCGCTGGCTCGTTAAGCCCGCTTTCGAACCTTGTCTCACATTTTTCCTCCATGGGAGAAATATAAATACATCTATTTTAAGTCATTCAAAAACACGCAAATGCAAATTAAATTAACATTAGAGTGCAAGTAATGTTTTTTTACATCAAAGTCATTTTACATTTGAAACGTTATACTTTATATCATAGATACATCCATGTATATATATATATATATATATATATATATATAATTCATTTTTATAACATGAATATGTTAGATAAAGTAATTAAGAATAGGAAACTAGATCTAATATTTGTAACATGCTTTTTTTCCTAAGATTAAGGGAGGTGGTGTTTGATCAACACTGCTGGGGAGCCATGATGTAATATACTGTTTTGGTTTTAAATGCCCGAAATAGTGTTTCATGGTAAATAACTGATGATCCCTTAAAAATAAATTATTACTGATACTATAGTGAATTCGAGAGATCAAGTTTATGCAGTGATTGCAGGTAATTGGATGACTTACTGACTAATTTTTTTTCTAACGAATGACATTTTTTTTGCATAGTTTTAAGGGTTAAAAACTTCCAAGACTATATATATATATATATATATATATTCCAGGCCGAAAAATATTCAAAAGATTAGAATCATTGAATTCCAACAAGGGTCGTTGATAGTGCTCATACAAATACAGAAAATTATATTTTTATTTTCTTTATGTAAATATAGTCATATCTTGCTACGATGCACATCATAACCAGATATGACTATATTTACATAAAGAATATATGTATATATATATATATATATATATATATATATATATTATTTATGTAAACATAGTCATATCTGGTTACGATGCGAAATCTAAATTAAAAGAAAGACCAGAAAAAATTATGTTTTATAATACAAATATGTGACTTATTTCTAGGGTATTATTGGCATTTTTAATTTAAATTCAATTTCGAGCTCCTGCATATATGGTGCAATCTAGCCATCAAATTCTTACCAATTTACACATTAAAGTGGCTGTATTTCGACAATTATGCATAAAATATTGTATTTCAAGTAGTCTATTGTGCCTGGTTTATCAGCGTGGGCATAGAACTTTACAAGCTCCTGAAGTCATGGCCAAGGTGACCAGTCGACGGATCTATTTCGAGAAATCTTGTGTACATCAAATGTTTTGTTCAGTAAATTCATCGCATTATTTGTAATTTGCAAACGTTGATGTGGTGTCGGTTTCTTCATGATTTCTTGCCCAAAATGACTAAACTCAGAAAAACTGAGAGCTGTACAATCTGCAATTAAAGAAAATAGAGTTTTCAACTTAAAGGTCGCCGCCTCTAAACACACACACACACAAACACACACACACACACACACACACATATATATATATATATATATATATATATACATATATATATATATACTAGCAAAAGTACCCGTCGTTGACTGGGTTCAAAAACAGACTACAGAAAATGGACTCTGATTTATGAAAGTATGATAGGTTATGAAAAGGAAGGGGTGTAAAGAGATTGCTTCGAATGTGGGGGTATCAAAACCGAAGCAAAATATGATGAAAGTAAAAATAAAAGAGATAACCCGCATAATTTATCATACAATACATGTTCACACTGAAACACTTATCACAATATTCTGTGGATCTATATTAAAAAAAACTTGTTAAACTTCGTGACATATTTCCATTCTATGGTGTTCAGGCGCGAACGAACACCCTATAATTTTGTTATACCATATTTCTTCAAACTGAAACATAATTATCAAAGTATACTTACGCAGAGAGATATGAAAAGTCTTTATTAAAGTTTGCGCCTATTTCCATTCTATAGAGGCTAGGCGCGAACGCAGGCTCCACAATTTTATTATACAATCTCTATTTAAGTTAAAACATACTTATCAAAGTATTATTATATACATCTATATCAAAAACACTTGTAAACGTTTTTTTTTAATATTTTTTAATTTAAATTTTTTTTATTTCCATACTATGTGGACCAGGTGCGACCGCAGACCCCACAATTTTAATGAACCACCGTTCAGCAGGATCAAACATATCCTATCCTGTGTCTCGATACATCTTCTATCATTGTATGGAACCAGTTTTTTTTTAATAGTAAACCATATAGGAGCCTATTCGTGGCCAGACACACACACAGACATTCATATATATATATATATATATATATATATATATATATATATATATATGTATGTATATATTGTTAATTATGACTAACTAAAACAATTAAATGTCTTTAGCATAATTTAATCCCAGAACACAATTTTATTTAAGCATGTACTTTTTTTGTAATGCAGAATTCATATTGCAATTCTAAGACAAACAAATCTATGGCTAGATGAAAAATAATCAGTTCATACTGATTAACAAAGCAAGTCGTGAAACTAATGTTTGCCAGTGTTAGTCATTGAAGGACTCTTGTCGAAACAGCTGGTTGACTAAACACGTGGAAAGCGACACCAGGAGATTGATTTACCGTTTAATAAAGCAAACAAAACACTCGCTTTATCGCAACGAGCGTGGCAAGAAGTAGAAGAAAAGAGAGAGAGAGAGAGAGAGAGATAGAGAGAGAGAGAGCGAGAAAGGAAACAGCATTTTTTCCTGTTGAGTTATGTTTCTTCTCTAATTTTACTTATTAGATTTTAGGTTAATATTTCATGTTTAAAATGCTTAACAAAAGCTTTGGTTTACGGGATAATACGGCATAATCACGTTTAACACACCAGTTTCCAATAAACTCTCAATGTTGATGATGCTGACCATATCAAGTACGGAAATCTGTGACTATTTGAAAAGACCAGGTGCTATATGTGCTCTGTGCTCATCTCAGCATTGTTTCACTATTGTCTTAGTTTCTCCTAGCCACTGGAATCAAGCAGTGTCGATTTAGGAGAGATGTGGGAACATGCGCAGCGACCCTCACATTGAGACTATCTATTGTTACTCGAGACTTAGCAGAGTCGATGACGAGGTTTGAAGACGTACTGATGTAATAAACAAGGGAATTTCGATTTTAATAAAATGTCTGTTCTCGCTTTCAAAATGTTAGGCATAGAAATTAGCGTATCGATAATGAAATATTCGATAAAAACAGACGACAGCAAAACCTTGGATTTTAGTTAAGATTAAAAAAATGAAAGTTCATCATATGTTTACACAATAGTAAAAACATGAAAAGAAGCGAACCAAGAAAAGAAGCTGTGCGAGTGATTGGCGAATTACGCGAATTGTGCGGTCAGTTAAGTATCAGGCTAACTTGTACTTTTCCTCTGTCAGAATCCTTTCTTTTCCTCACTTTCTCTCTTTCCCCTCCCTCTTTCTCTCTCTTTATACTCATCCTATTTTGCTGTCTTTCTCCCCCACTCTCCGTCTTTCTATTTCTTTTTCTATCTTTCTCCCCGTTTTCTTCTTCTCTCTCTTTCTTTCTTTCTTCTATTCCACCTTTTTCACTCTCTCTCCCCCCTCTCTCTCTTTCTGTCTCACTCTCCCCGCCTGTCCCACTCTCTCCATCTTCCCATCTTTCTCACTCTCTTTTTTCTGCCTTTCACATTCTTTTTTCCACCTTCCACACTCTCTCTATTCTCCTTCTCCATATTTCTCACTCTCTCTCTCTCTCTGTTTCCACCTTTCTCACTCTCTTTTTGTATTCTTCTGTCTCTTTTTCGACAGATTGTCTAAATATCTGCAAATTTAACAAGCATTGATTTATGCCAACGTGTTTTATTCGTTATGTCAATAAATTTGCTCACAGCATTCTGATTCTCTGGATAAGGACAAACATATTTCTGTGTTCACCTGGGTTTGCTCCGTGTGACATTTTACGTTCACCAAACTAAACGAGATTATAAAGCGGATCATCTTTGAAGGCATAGTTGCAATCCAGAGATTCGCAATGAAAGAGCCGGGAGTGTCCCAAAGAATCACCCCATGAATATATGATAAAGATTGATATAAATATGAATTACACTCGATGAGGGTTACTTTAGAAGTGGGGACAGACCGTTTTGTTTGTTGTTTGGAATTTAAATAAATTCGTATTATTTTAATTAATCAGACAACTCTTTTCATCATTTCGGTCGATATAACCTCTAAGCTTGTTTATGTGTATCTTGTTGAACTCAGGAACTCAAACGGAACACTTTGTTTAATCAGCGAGGGTATTATGGTCTCGTTCCGTCTGCCATGAAGGGTAGAAATGTATTTTGAGTGTCGCTCACACTAAAGATTGAATTGACACAGAGAATGGTGTTACTTACAACTGAATTTTATTAAGTACTTTATCTACTACGCCACGTGTACGTGCGTGAAATAAATTGTTTGCAACACAAGTCCATATTCCTTAGAAATCTTTTTTAACATACTTTATAAATTTCCCTAAGCATCCGAGTAATTTTAGAAGAAAAATAATGTTACAAAATCGGACAGATCTAGAAAGTGTTCATCCAATTTGAAAATATTTTGTTTCTTGATATATGTATACAAAATGCTAGAAAATCTACTCGGCAATGCCAAAACTGTCATTTTTCTGGGTCTTTATTTAATATTTCTTTGACTTTTTGCTTCATATACAAATCTACCCACGTACATCTGACCTTTATATAACATATGAAAATACATTTCTGGTAAATTTACGTTTAACGTTTTAGAATGGCTTAATACCATTTAGTAATGAGACAGTATTAGCATTAAAACGGTTAATTTATTTACTGTTTCATTGTATTATATTTTGGTAAAGAATTTTTACGCATAGTTTTTAAATTTTCAATTTTGACAAAATTAATTGATCATTTCTTTAAATGTTAAGGAAATTCGCACTTCTTGTAGTAGGAAATCAGTGTCAATTGAAACCTTACACTTTCAACAAATGTTTGATCTTAAATTATATCTTGAAATTCTTGTGATCTTTAACAGGTGTGAGCAAAGTTAATGAAGTCAAGTCATGTTACGTGATTAATGTCGATGTGTCCGATTTGTCAATCGTAATCATTGATGATTGATTAATAAAATTGTGACGTGGCCGTCCCAAGGAGCGGTAGGGCTTCCCATTTCCCATAGAGAATTCTAGACAACTATGGTTGTGTTATTTGTTAAGTATTATTGTATGCCCGGACAGCGGCGGCCGACTCTGCTGAAAGGAAGAGTTAAGTTATGAATTTTATTATTTTTTATGAAACCACTATATAAATCCGAATGTTTGGTGGAAGTGACAGTTTAATGTCACTTTGAGAGACTTAACGAAATATAAATGCCAGCGAGCCCCAACTCAGGGACATCTGACCTCTGAGTACAATACCTGACAGGGAGGTCGGGGGGTTTGACCTCTTCCGACCGTCAGAACTACAAGTGGAATCGTTCGCAGATTCACACACACACACATACACGCACATACACACACATGGATTCCAGCATGCAGCGGCATATCAACCCGAAGGTGAAATTGTGTCTAACTAAATCTATTAACGAAATCTTGCTGCGCGAGAGATCCTGCAAAGAATTCCATAGGAAGAACGAGCACGACGCATATGTGACAAGAAGATTCGCATTAGGGATCGCTGATGGTTTATATCTGGTTGCTGGCGACCCGGAAAGATCACATCTGGTGCCGTGACCAGGATCTTTCACAAAATGAGCGTTTAATTTAGGAAACAAGAAAAGTTTTTCTTTTCCTAGTTGAGAAATTATATAATTTTACCCAGCATTTCATTTTTTCGCTTTACTTCATGTGAAACTTTTTTGGGTTATGGATGTTGAATCCAGTAATTCTATAAAACAATGTTTCCTGCCTCAAGTTCTTTATATTTATTAACAAAAAAATATTCATGATGTTTGGTTTGGTTTGGTTAGTTGGTTTTACAGCATATCAACCGTCTTCGGTTTATTGAATGCCGAATGTTGTAATTCTGGTGAAATCTTTTTTTCTCTGCGTTTTTATATCTTCAAATATTTATTTACGGTGTTTGTTTTGTAGAGAAAAATTGTTGTTTGTTTTTAACTTTGCTGAATATAATTAAGTTATACGAAGGGAAAAGAAAAAAAACAATAACATAAATGTTTGGTGAATTTTAGGCCAGTAAGTCTGTATCTACAGGCAGTCTGATTCGATAGTACCAACAACAAAATAGCCATGCTGACTTAAAACAACGCCGAGATAAGCAGAGAAATATTTTCTTTTTATAGACTGGTTTCAACACCAAGGATTATTTCTATATCGCGAGGATGAATCCATGTCTTCACTAATGTTATTAGTGGACATGATTCAGTACCCCCGACAAAATCCAACGGTCTGAGACTTCAATGGATGTGTGTGGATTCAGACGCGATGCATCCGTTCAGACTCAAAAGACAATAGATACCTTCTGTAAGTATAGTTGTGAGTGTAATTGCGAGACAAGTGTTGCGCAATCCCTTAGCTCACTTCTACTGAAACGACACTGCTTGATTCTAGTAGCAAAGAGAGATCAAAGACGACTGGAAACAATGCTGATATACGCATAAGCAGCACCTGGAATTCTGGAATAGTTACCCATTGTAGTACTGACTAGGCTCAACATTGCTTAACTTTACTGTGTCAACGTGGTTATACCGTATATAATCCTAGTTTTAAGACCATAAACTTTTAAGTGTGTTATGAATCGGATGGTTGACTTACCATAACTACTACTGGCTTGCAGACGATTGAGCCCGAAACGAATGTGTGTATGTGTGTAGTATTTAAATGACAGAAAATAGTGAGAGAGAGGAATAAACTCAGTTGACTGTATGTAGACATTTTAATTACAATGAGAAAAACATTGAATGATATAAATCACATTTATCAGTCTTAGTCCGATATTACTTGAACTTGTGTGTCATGAACACAAGTGAAATATCTCCATCTTCATTTATCCGGATTCAAAGTCATCCTTTTGCCGGCGACTGTCAACGTCTGTGTCCACGCGAGAACACACAAAACATAAAAAATATCAAACTTTGTATTTTACAAACGTTAGCTTTAGTTCTGAAAGTTACTCATATAATATTGAATGCTTAAGAAACATTGGGGCAGATTATACTAAACATGGTACATGCAAAACAAAACGCTGATTCTTACGCTAGGTTTCTTCATCTGAATCTCATTATATCTCTACCGCATTGTTTATGGTTTGTCTTCTTGACGTAATGCATCAATGTCCGAATAATGGAGTCTTCGATCCGCTTTATAACCCCTATATAAGTTGGTAAAGATTACTAAATGCATTGCTACTAGGATTAGTAATATCTCAGTTCAAACGGATTAGATAATTCATACATTTTCTAGGCTCATTATGTGGAAATTGTAGATGGTTTATATTCGGTTTAATGGTTGTCAATACATATTATTAGAATCTGAACAGAAAGGGGGTTCATCAGCTACGAATGCAAAAGTTATATCTCATAGTAACCCACTATTAGCATATCACATAGAAGCGTGGTGTTACATAAAATGTTGATAAATATATTCTGGGAAAATATTATATCGCAGTATAATCTGTGTTCACTTGTACGTAAACTAGCACCCACCATAACAGCGAAAAAAATTAGTTCGTCTACTTGCCAAATATTAATTTTCAAATGCAAAAATGTATTTGGAAATTAATTGGCGACGCGGAGTTTAAAAAATTGACCTTTTCCATTTTAATTGTTCTAAAATGAGAATTTTGTCGGCTGTCAACGGAACAAGTTTTACGAACCAACGTCTTAAATAATTTTTATGTATTTTCTACGCAACAGTAAATCTAAAAATCAATAACTTTTAAGAGACATCTTTAATATAATTAAAGCGTTAAATACATTTATTATTCGATGACAGTATCGTGAACAAAAATCATAGAGAAACAAAAAGCAAGTGGCAGTGAAAATCATATACAATTACATAACAGAAAACAATGCAAACCATATAACACAGAAAAATTATCTTTATATCGAAATTAACACTAAAAACAATAGAAGTGACATAATAGACACAATTCTATAGAAATTCTATAGAAAGCAAATGAATAAAATTATAAAGAAAGTCACCGTGACATTTCGACGAGGTCATGCTAGTGAAAACACACACACACACACACGTATATATATATATATATATATATATATATATATATATATATATATACACTAACGTCAAGGTATATGAACTCTCATCTCTCCTTGACGTTATTCTCCTGTTGCCTAAGCACAGTTCAAACATCTCAAAATACAACCGCTATAAACAACGCGCGGCTCTTTACAAACAGACTTCTTTCTCCAAATTTACAATATGACAACGAAGAAGAAGAAAAGGAAAAAAATAAACAAAACAACACACTAAAGATGGCTCTGAAATATATTTGTGATAAATTTCCAACAAATAAAATATGTGTTTATTTTCCTAATATTACGTTGTATTTGGCTTTCAAGCGCACTTGATGCGTATTTAATTTTATATATGCACTAGTATATTAGGTGTATGTAAGTGCATTTTTTTACAAAGGATGTACCATTATGAAGGCATAAAGACAACTCCTGGATAAGGGTTAATGATGGTAATATAGACAGTGAGATAACAGCGTAGTGATCGGGAGTAGTTGAAATTGGGTTAAAATTTATTATTTAAAAGAGCAGCCCAAGAACACAATGTTTATATTGACTTGAAAACGACTATATTGTAGTCAGATGGAAAAAAGGTCTGCAGCACAGAATTCTACAGGCGGTCAGTTTTAAGAAAGAAAGGAGGATGCGTCGCGCCAAATTGAGTGTGGTATTGTGGTTTTCTTACCACGGATTATCAACGATTTCCATTTTATCACACTTTTGAGGGCCTTATGTCTATTCTATTCTATTATTCTATTCTATTATTCTATTATTCTATTCCTGCAATCTATTACAAATGTAAATTTTTATATTTTAAGCAAGTAAACTCTTTTGTACCCACGTGGCGACAGAACGAACTGAATTGGAAAGATGACGTTTCTCAATTTTTGAGATAAGCATTGGTTATTCGTAATATTTAGATTCATCGGACTACTAGTTCTCATTATGAGTGGCATTTTCACAACATCGACCGAAACGTTGTAAATGACACTCAAGAAACAATAATTCAATTAATCCAAACAATATGAACACATGACTTGAAAGTAAAAGCTCATCTAGGGAACACTGTTTTCAAACACCTTTCTATTTATTCCTGGAAACTGGAATCTTAAAAGAGGTATCAATCATACCAGTCATTATAGGAGCAACCGGGTTAATGAAAGAGAATTTCAAAAACTATCTGGCGGATATACTCGATGCACCAAATGCAAAAGAAATACAAACAATAGCACTTAAAGGGACGGTTAGAATCTTAAAAAAGATCTCTCGTTTGGAGTAACTAAACTAATGGGAGAATTTTTGGTATCCGATAGCATGCCTCATCCCCAGGAAAAACAAAGTGATAAGAAAATTGAAAACAAGAGAAATACTTGCGTGGTCAGCTAGAAACATCACTTATTTGGGTGGGAGGGAACCTCTTAAATCAATAGGTTTCATCATGAAATGCCCAATTATTTATCGATCCTTTTTAGGAATATGAACCACGCGTGCATTTTGCTGTAAAAAATGTTTCCCTGGTGACGTGAAGACATAAAGCAAATTTTAATTGTAATTGTTCGACAGTAGGGGTTATAAAATACGTTCCTTGCTGTAGCATTTGCTCTGTTTAAACGAGACGTCTTGCTGTGGGGTTCCCACCGCTTATTTAATTAAAATAATTGACCAATAACAATCAATCAAATCTTTCATAGAGAATAACACTTGCGACCACTGTTATTGACAATAGCACCACAGCACACACTTTGGTGCCAAAAAGTTGGCGTACTTTCCAAACGCATCCATATGTACTTCTCCAAGCTGCATTACATTTGAATGGAAAAAAGAAAAATGAGGAGGTTAAATATTCTGATTCGCTTCGGTTGCAAGGTTATTTCTTTTTTGGTTCGTAAAACATTTAGTGGTTTAGAAGTAAACGTGTATTAATCTATATAAATGAGAATGTGTGTGTGTGTGTGTGTGTGTGTGTGTGGGTGAGGACACTTCTCAACCTATATACTCAACAAATATTGTATTTACAGACTTGAAATTTAACATGTAGTGTATTCGGACACGTAGAACATTTTCTAATTTGTTTTCATCCGGAAAAAAAAGCTGCTAAGGGATCAAAATTGAACAATTTGGTACGCGAGGGTTATCGGATTTTTATCTGTTTTTCAACTGGTTCACGCATGCGCAAGCGTGAATCATTCACATGACAGGTTACTTAGGTTAAGAATAAGTAGGTTTGAAAACACTTTTTAAAGATCGTGTCAAGCTGACCTAATAGTTTTCGTACTTAACTAATTGTCTTTAGGTTTTGGTTTCGATATCATCTCGTGTATTATTTTTATTTACAAGCGTGAACTGCTTAGAAAGAAAAAAAAACAAAAACAAAATACTCGCATGCGCATGTCTAAGTTTCTTTCTGTTATTTTGCTTCCTTTTTTAAAAGGAATTTCACCTTACTTTCATTACCTAAAGTATTTCTGTTTATAACAAATAAGAATGCTGCATTAATTAAAATATAATAGCTATGCGTATTTTATGGCCGGGCAACGCTAGCCGGGCTGCTAGTAAAAAACAAAACAAAACTATCTTTTAATGTATACAATAAATTCACTATTTTATGAATTCGATAGAAATTCGCTGGGGTTGTATTCGACAAATACGTTCGTAACGGATTATAATATATAGCAGATAGCGTGAATATTATAAAACAAAGCTGCAACTACTATCCCGATCTGTTCGGATTTATGTAATCATGCCAATCCTTTTTTTATTTTAAAACTAATGAGTTCTTATTCCTCTGATAAGCGCGAGAATATTTAAAAACTGACAGAATAATTATATGATTGTTTCTGCGATACGAAACAGGTGCCGTCAAGCATTGAACACTGTAACATACTGAAAGAAATAGACGGTAAGATGAACAGCGGTTGGAATTTGTAATATAGACTTCTTGTCATAACTTACTATCTAGCTCTACCTATGCATTGAGCAATGTTGAAGTAAATACTGAAAATTTACGCATAAAATTATATCTTCGTATATTAATTTATGTAATTAAATGAAGTAATCATAGTCATCAACATACAGTAATATTTCTGTGTATCACACTCATCAGTGCGGCTAGACTAGCACCTTTCCCTAACCAAGGGATGAACCTACAATCAATCGCGTTGAAAGTCGGCAGTTTTACGCATCGGCCCATGGAATCGGTGCTCGCAAACGACTTCAACAAACGTCCATTTGAATAAACACGAATCCACCTCTTTTACAGTGCTCACACCTGTTATTTATTTACAAGCAAACAATCAGCGGGTCTCGCTTTATAGCAACATACGTGGCGGGTGAGATAATCTATCGACAGTGCTATACTCAAAGACGGCGACTTAAAATATAGTCATCCACATACAATGCTGTTTCGTTGTATCACAAATCATCAGTGCGGTTCGACTCACATCTTTACGCGGGGAACCAAGAAGAATTAGAAGAATTCTTTAAATGGAGGTTTATCGGGATAATAAAAGTTCAACATATAAAGTGGAGCTTATATACAAAATGGAAAAGGAAAAATCGCCAAAAATATATATATAGGAATGCATATAAAGTTAATCATCCATTCAATAAGTAAATTATATCACTAAGGATAAGGGAAATAGATGCCTTTTATACCTCGGCATTTCAAAGCCTAGTGCCTTTCATCAAAAACACCTATTAGGCTTCGAAATTCCTAGGTATAAAACTATCTATATGCCTTATCCTTAATGACGTATTTTCTCTTTTGAATGAATTATTACATTTTTTGTATTAGTATATATTTTTTGTATTATCGATTTTTCCTTTTGCGTTTCGATCTACCAGGTAAGCCAACTGACCGACATGTAATGACATATACAGTGCTCAACTGTTAAGAAACTTACTTTATAAATAGGCGGAAATAATTATAATGGCAAATTATTATTTATATACCTACATGCACTACTGCTTCATCCTTTCGGAATCACCAGTGCAGGAAGTCACGACTGTCACTGGTCGTTGGATTCGAACCCAGCCACAAGCCATCTCTGATTCAATTAGCAAGAACCGCAAGCCCAAGCCCACCGTCAACTGCAACAAGAATTAAGTTAATTTTAACGTTCATAAAGCCAAATATACACATCGACGTTATCAAGAATGATCTGAAATAATAAAGCGACCAAAAAGTCACGATCTCATACGTAGGCCCACGGACTGTAACTGCTTGCAAGTATTTTTTGGATGTCTATTAGGAAATTTGTTGATACTCATTCAGAAGATATTTTTATAGAAGAAAAAAATAATAGGATGCATAGTCAAAGCGATCGCCTATAAAATAGGAGGTTTAGCGCGACAAGACACAAGAAAAGTTAGAATGACAGAAGAGACTGGGCTAACTACTACTACTACTACTACTACCTCTACTACTACTACTAGTACTACTACTAATAATAATAATCCTAGGGTAATCGGGTAGATTTATTGCTACCCAAATGCCAGCAAAGACTAATGGTCGTTAACAACGAGAACTCAATGGTAAACGGATATTGCAATAACGCAAACTAATTTACAAATGGTTATTGAAAAAGGTAGTGAGTACTGAAATTCCGGGGAGATTTCTTGTTATTCAAGGAACACCATAGGCCAATGAACATCATAAGTTACTGGCAGATGAAAGCCTGATGATGGCCTGTGTGAAAACTCCTAGTGAGTAATGATAATAATGATGATGAGGAGGAAGGGGGTCAATGAGAGTGGGAGGACCGAGAATGAAAATCACTAACTAAACCGCACCTGAATGAGTACGTAGAATACTTGGACGTAGGAGAGACATCACATGAATTTCAATAAAGACCAAAGGTCATTATCAGGGAGAAGTCAATATTGTAGTGTCGGTATCGACAGTCACCACATCGAATCGTCGGGAAGAGTCAAAGAGGATAGAAATATCGAGGAAAATAAGTATTAATCAAACTACCGCTGGATGAGTTCAAAGAGGACTGGGATGTTGGGAGACGTATAGTAACCCAAATTTCATCGAAGACCAGTGGTTATTGCTCGCTAGAAGTCAATGACAAGAGGCTGTTGCGATAACGAAAATTGTTGTGCGTATGCCATCGAAAGAGGTGGACAGTACTGGTAATCTGGGGAGACTTTATTCTTCAGAAAATACCATCGATTATTGTCGGTGAGTAATTATTAATTGAGCACTCTTAGTGAATAATGATAATGATGATGATAATGATTATAATAATAATAATATTAATAGTGATATTAGATGAATAACATTAAGAACATGTTGATAACAATAATCAGGTTATTAACTTCAATAGCGACAAAAGATTATTCATTATTATGAATTTCTGTCTCATCAATAACGTCTTTCATCGAAATCGTAATTTTCCAAGTAATATTGTCATCACACCTTTCAGTCTTTACTATCATTCGTTCATTTTGGCACCACAATTTTCACCCTGTGTTTCTGTCCCTCCTATGCTTTTAATAATAAACGACCCTATCAGCGTCGCATTTGCATTTGCGCGCGAAAAGTTCAAGGTTTTCCCGCCATCCCTTCCCCGCCAACTGTGACTACTCCCTACCATTAAGCACGGCGTACGCACCTACACTTATTCTACCGAATGAAAATATTCGCCCTACACATTTATTCACCCATCCCCCTGCCCAGCAAAGATGAGGTGGAACATATGATACCATTCATTGCGCTTCAGATAATTAGAAAAAAAACAAAACAAAAATAAACCTCTACCCTGTATCTATTTTTCAATTCATATCTTATGCCCCTTAATTCTACCCTCTATATGTTTAAATACCTCTGTCTATCCGGGTGCCTGTCTGCCCCTCTCTATATATCTATCTAGTAAGCTATCTATCTCTCTTATATATTTGTGTGTGTGTGTGAAGTCATATAAACATCAGCACATCCCTGCGCGAATTAATCAGCATTTCGACAAAAATAGTCTAATACCTGGCGAGATGCTGAAACCTCATTAGCCATATACGTTCAATAAAAAAAGCACTACGAATGCATTGAGCATTTTTGAAAGAAATATTATTCATGTAATGTTGAACTTATTTCACACACGCACACACACACAAACACACACACACACACACTTATATGCTTACTTCATTTAATCACATAAATTTATATACACAAGTATAATTTATGCGTACATTAATTCATTGTATATATATACATTTCATTAATTAATTGCATATATATAATTCATTAATTAATTGTATATATATGTATATATATCTCATTAATTAATGGTATATATATATTTCATTAAAATAATTATATATATATTTCATTTATGATTGTATATATATATTTATTTTATAATTGTATACATATATTTCATTAATTAATTATATATATATATTTAATTAATTAATTGTAAATATACATATATTTCATTAATTGATTGTAAATATACATATATTTCATTAATTAATTGTAAATATATATATATTTCATTAATTAATTGTATATATATATATATATATATACAACATTAATTGATTGTATATATATTTCATTAATTGATTGTATATATATTCCATTAAATAATTGTATATATATACATATTTCATTAATTAATTGCATATATATTTTTCATTAATTAATCATATATATATATATATTTTCATTCACTAATTGTATATATATATCATTAATTAATTGTATGTATATATATATATATATATCATTAATTAATTGCACATATATATTTCAATAATTAATTGTACATATATATTTCATTAATTGATTTTATATATGTTTCATTAATTGATTGTATATATATTTCATTAAATAATTGTATATATATATTTCATTAAATAATTGTATATATATATATATATTTCATTAATTAATTGTATATATATACTTCATTAATTATATATGTATATACTTCATTAATTAAATGTATATATATAATTCATTAATTAATTATATATATTTCATTAATTAATTGTTCATATATATTTCATTAATTAATTTTACATCTATATTTCATCAATTAATTATATATATATATTTCATTAAATAATTGCACATATATATTTCATTAATTAATTGTACATGTATATTTCATTAATTAATTGTACATATATACTTCATTAATTAATTATGTATATATATTTCATTAATTTATTGTGTGTATATATATATATATCATTAATTAATTGTATATATATATCAATAATTAATTGTATATATATATATATATATATTTAATTAATTGTATATATATATATTTTATTAATTGATTATATATATATATATATTCATTAATTGATTTTATATATATATATTTCATTAATCGATTTTATATATATATATTTCATTAATTGTATATATATATATTTATATATATTTCATTAATAAATTGTATATATATATTTGTATATATATATATATATATATATATATTGCTAGTGTATAAATAAATATATATATATATATATATATAAAATGAATTAATTGTTTATTTGATTTGCATTTTCATTCTTTTATTCTATTTACTTCTATTGAGAATGCGTTTTATTAAAAAACAAATTTTTTCACGCAAATTATCAAATTGATGCTAATCAATGATATACGTTTTACTAAAGTGCGTCTTCTGATGAAAGGCGTCCTTCTCTGAAGAATTCTTGAGTTAAAAACTTTTATTTGGTGGTAACTATGTAGAAAAATAAATTCTCAAACACAAAACGTTTGCTTCTTTTAATGGTACTACTCGCGTCTTCGTAACTAGAATTTATATACAATGTTAAATATATATAATGTGCAATTGAACATTTTTAAACCATTCCTAATACTGCAATATTTTAAGTTTTGAATTTATAATATTTTTTACTCGAATAACTTGTCTTTTTCTTTACCAGGTTTTACGAGTACTCCTTTTACTTTTGTAAAACTTAATCCTAACCATCTTACTTTTCATGCTTACATTATATATATATATATATATATATATATATATATATATATATATATATATATATATATATATAAATTTGCAGTTTTTCCGTTTGACCTTAAACTCTATTGATTATTTGATATGTTCAAGTGTAAATTACTTTTTTGAAGTTCACAATGATCCATTCATACTTCGAATTCTAGATTCTACGTTTTGGATCTCACAGAATTCATCTTCATTAATTTTATAATTTATTGATTCATAAATTAATTGAGTAATTATTATTTTTTTTTACTTATGATATTGTATTCTATTTAATTTTATTGAAAATACCTTTTAGTTTACAAAAAGTTATTTTACATATTCTCAAATTTACACAAATCAGTGATACACTTGTTACTAATGTTTGTCCTCTACTAAAAAAAAAACAAATAAAAAAGTCTCCTTGAAAATCCATTTGTTAAAGTTTTTTTTTTTTTTTTAAATTATAATTCCTTGTTTGAAACTTTTATGGATACATTAAAAAGATAATTGATTAAATATTTTATTTTAACTATAAATTCTTCTAGTTTTATTATTGCTCTATCTAGTTGATGTTGACGCAGGTTGGGACCATATAAGGACAACTCGAAACACGGTACAAATCTAAAGATATATTGAAAAGAGGACAAGGTGTTGAGAAAAATGGTGACGTAAGCAAGGTTTCCGTGTAAGTCGAATATTGGAAATGTATTAATTATCTACGGGAGTACGTAAGTCTTGATTAATATAGGATTTGGCAGAGTCCATAAACGGGCAGGTATATTGAGCTTTCTATTCCCTCGATAGATTCTAATATAAAGATAATATTTAATTTTGTAATGTATTTATATAATATATATCATTCAAACACTGTAGTGTTTGAAAATATGGTTAAGTGGTAGTTTTAGTCATTTATAACCGCTTTAAAGCTTCATCGCTCACTCATTTTTCAATCAAATTTCAAACAATTATTACAGTTTATAGATCACCTTCTCAGCTATATTGTGAAAACAATTTTTCAATTTTCGTTCTGGAAAACAAAAGTTATGATGAATCCTCTGGTGTTGAAAATCGTAAAAAATATAAGGAGGTGAGCGACGTTTTTAATGACCGGTTTCCATAGCAACCACGTCGCTTCAGCGACTATTCGGGTTACTAATACACAAATGAAAGAATGACAGGGAGATACTTGAAGGTATTTTGTTGAAAGCGGGCGAGTGCCGTACATTGTTATCACATATCTGTTAATGGCGGTAAAAAAATAAGACTGAACTTAAACAAAGAACAAGTGAATTTATTGGAAGCCTAGAGAATCATTTATACAATAGAAAAATGCGAGTATAAAAAGTAATATGGTTAAGTTTAAAGAAAAATTAAGGACTAGTTATTAAAGCTAGAAAAGAAAAGGACAAGATATTCTAGTAAAAAATAAACTTATAACTTAAAATATTGTAGCATTAATAACTTTTTTTAAATTCAATTGATAACATTATACAATCAATTCTTAATGCTGCAACATTTTAAGTTATGAATGTATTATATTTTTTACTAGATATATTCTCCTTTTCTTTTCCTTTTTTATGTTTAAGCTGAACATATTACTTTTCATACTCGCATTTTCCATTGTAATATATATATATATATATATATATATATATATATATATATATATATATATATATTTACACAGTGATCACCACTTATCAAGGCCCGGAAGCAACTCAGGGATAAGGGTTATTGCAAGTACATTACGTTAGTGTGGAGATTTGATGGAGTGTTTACTTAAGGGGGCGGTTCATTAGGAATTTGTTAACATTAGACTTGAAGACATCCAAGTTGTAGTCCGGAGGGAAGCAGGCAGACGGAACAGAGTTCCACAGGCGTGCAGTTCTAAGAAAGAAGCTTTGTTCATGGAATCCGCGTTTTGATTTAGGCACAGATATAGAGTGGGGGAAATTTTTCACAGTGAATTCAACTAGACGGGTGTTTTTCGTGAAAGATTGGCGAGGGGGGACCAGGGATTGGAGTTCAGACGAGCACCTGCCATGAAAATAACGATAAAACAAGGATAGGCTCGCAACGTCTCTTCTGTGGGAGAGGGGTTGCAGGGTAGAGAAAAGGGCATCCCCCACTAAGCCACGAAGTCTATTTTGTACTCTCTCAAGGCATGATAGGCTGTTTTTGGCAGCTCCTGCCCAGATATGGCAACAGTATTCCATCCTTGGACGTACTTGGCTTTTATATAGATAGAGAATTGCATCAGTAGTGAGATATCTTCTGGAGCGGTAGAAGGATCCCACCATCTTTCCAGCGACCTTGGCAACAGACTTGATGTACGTGTTCCATTTCAGATCAGGAGTAAAGGTCAAACCCAGAAGCTTGTCAAAACATGGAGCCTCATCCAGACGAGAGCCATCCATCACAATTGATGCCAGCTGGGGATCAGAGCGTTGATGATGTAAGGATAGGAGTTTGGTTTTAGATGCATTAAAGGTAACTAGCCACATCTTCCCCCACTGAACCAGAGGAGAGAGAATCAGAGAGAACTTTGTCATTTACAGCCTTTGATGTGTTGCCGTAGATGGTCGTGTCATCAGCATAGATGTCAACAAATGATTTAAGTATGTGTTTAGGGAGGTCATTGATGTAGATCAGGAAGAGAGTTGGGCCCAGGATTGACCCCTGAGGGACCCCAGCATTTATATTGCAGGCCTCTGATTTTTGTCCATCTACCACTACTCTTATGAGCCTATCGGAGAGAAATGATTTAATGATTGAGAAAACATTTCCAGTTATACCGTAGCTGGAGATCTTGTGACGTAGACCCTTATGCCATACCTTGTCGAAGGCATTTGATATGTCAAGAGCAATTGCCCTAGAAAGGAAGCCTTTGTCAAGAGATTCACTAATCCTGTGGGATATAACCGTCAGCACATCTGCGGTAGATCTTGCAGAGCGGAAACCATATTGTGTGTCACTAAGAAGGTTATTCCTGCTGAGGTGGTTGACTATTTCTCTATTTAATATTGATTCCAGCAACTTACTCATAACACAGAGGAGACTTATTGGTCTGTACTGAGAGGGAGATGACTTATCACCTGAATTCTTAAATACAGGGCAAACTGATGAGGTCTTCCAGGGAGTTGGAAAGCACTTCTCCTTAAGGCAGCGCTTAAATAGTTTCGTAAGTATGGGAGCAAGTTCTGGTTGAAGCTTTTTTAACACTATAATTGGGATGCCATCAGGGCCAGTTGCTTTACTGGAATCAAGGTTCTTGATTAGCTTGGCGACCTCATGCACGGATATTTGTATGTTACCTAGCTTGTTCTGTGTTATAGGAGGAAATATGGGGAGTTGATGGCCTTCGTCGCATAGGGTAGAATTAGCTGCAAAGTTCTTTGCAAATAGTTTGGCCTTGTCTGACGCTGACGAGATGACCTCTGGTCCATTGATAATGGTTCGGATAGAACGCACACTTCTGTTCAGGATCCTATTTGTTATTTGCCAAAACTGGTGGGAACCAAGCCGCTGATCAGCTACCTTGGATTGTACAGACTGGGCATATAGCTCTCTTACATTTTTTTATTACTCTTTTACAGTGGTTGCTGGCAGTCCTGAAAGCAGCTTTAGTCTCAGTGCATCTATTACGTTGGTAGCTATGGAAAAAGTGATTTCTGTGCGCGATAGCAGCAGCACATTCTGGGGAGAACCATGGCTGGCTGTTAGGTTTTTGTTGGAATTTTTTAGATGGTATGAATTGGTCTATGCCAACAATTAACCATTCGGTCAGATCTGATACTATAGAGGACACTTCCTTTTCAAACATGGAGTGCAGAGGTAAATCAGATATGAATGTACGGAAGCTATCCCAGTCAGCCATAGAGTATCGGTATACAGTACGGTGGAGGGGTACCTCTGGGGGCTTCTTCCATTTCGTTTTTATCGGGCACACGGGTGGGTTCGCGAACTATCTGAGTGAGGTCATAAGCAATGGCAAAATCATGACAAAACCTCCCCTCATCATCTGTCTTATTTGAATGGGTCAGCCATTCCACGTTATGAACGTTGAAGTCACCACAGATGTGGATGTTAGCCGAGGGATGTGAAGACAGTATGTGGTCTATTTTCTCAGATATGCTCTTAAAGATAGTAACTCCGCAGTTGTGGGGCCTATAAAGGGCAAATATAAATGCAGTGGTGTTAGCAAGTGCAACCCTGAAGCACATATAGGGTAAATTAGGATCTTTTCTAGAGATATCCCTGCCACATGGGAAGCCATCCTTAATGTAGGCACATATTCCATGCCCATGGCGATCTTGGGTGTCAGATTTAGCTGTTAAATTGGAGTATCCATTAATTATGAACTAATCTAGGGAAGTGGTCGGCCCTATTCCAGTTTCATTTAGAAATAATATGTCCGGTTTCGTCTCCTGTAATTGGGTTTCAACCTCTGGAAGGTTGGAACGTAGACCCCTGATATTGGAGAAGGAGACCTGGTAGTAGGGGTCTACGCTGGAAGATGGGGTTCTAGGTTTAATCGAGTTTTTATTCTGGAGATATTTCATGTTGAGGTTTTGGGATTTGTGGAATAGGTCGGCATACTTGGTTAGAGCAGTACAGAGAGGGAAAGTAAGAGAGAAAAAGACAGGAAAAATTTTTTATTTGTAGCACACGAAAAGGTAAAGCCGTAACAATTACCCACTAGTATGGCATCGAGAGGCCCCACCAGAGACTACTGCATGGTCCAGATCCACTCACCAAATGGCAATACAGCAGTCCCAGTACTTTGCGCCTGCTTATAGGACAGCCTCCTTAGTGGTTAATCCAAGGTTCGGGTCCCTGACTATCAGGCGGATAACGTCAGCCCAGACAAAACGTTTACCTCCAGCATCCTTACTAGTGACATGGCCACAGGACAGACAGAGACAGAAACATTTCCGACATCTCAGACTACTGGTCACCAAGTAGTACCGACCTTTAAGCAGCTTTTTCTTCACCCTTTGTCAGAAAAATCACTCATTGAATGAGGACTGAATGACAAAATAGGAGAAGCGAGAGTTATTGGAGCTGCCGATAACACATCCACTGTATTATCTACTCTCCATATATATATATATATATATATATATATATATATATATATATATATAGCGAGGTTATTTGCGGGCACCGCCCCCATGGGTAGATCGGTAGAACTGCGGACTATCAGCACGATGGTTCTAGGTTTAATCATCTTCTTAGGAGAGGTATTAGTCTAGCGGCACTGATGAGTTGTGATACAACGAAACAGGATTGCATATCGATGACTACAAATATATTTTAAGCCCGCCTCTTTGGGTAGAGCACGGTCGTAAATAATCTCACACGCTTCTTAATTGGCTGTAAAATGCGAGGTTTGCTGTTTATGAATAAGCGGTTTGAGCACTATAAAAGTGGTGGACAAATCTATGTATAAAATAGACATTTGGCGTGGTTATTTGCGAGCCACCTCCCATGTGCCGATCGGTAGAACTTCTGACTATCAACACGATGGTTCTAGGTGCAATCCTCGGCTTTGGAGAGGTGCTAGTCTAGCAGCACTGATGAATTGTGATACAACGAAACAGGAAGTGTTTTAGAAGAAATACAAGAAAAAAGAGGGGGTAGGAGATAATAAGGGGGGGAGACGGGTATCGACAATATTTCAGTTTTGAAGGTTAAGATACATTAGATTGTGCGTGCGGGGGTAGCAGATTCAGGTAGGCGTGGGTGGAGATATATGTATATAGGGAGAGGGGGTGGAGAGAGGATGGTAAAGAAAAAAGAGGGGGAGTAAGGAGAGGAGGGGGGAGGAATTTCAATTTTCTTCATATTTAATCTAAAACACTTCTTCCAAATACTAACAACCATTTCTGTAAGGTCTAAACATGGTCCAACATCGGAAACATATGTAACCAACCAGATAAAACGGTAATAAAAAAAATAAAACACATATTTGCTCTGCAATAGTATTGAGCACTCTTTTCAGGTTTTTACTAATTACCAGTTTTACCAAATATATATATATATATATATATATATATATATATATATATATATTAGAATAGAATAGAAATAAGCAATAAACGCTCACACATATAACAGCGATTAGCGACCCCTGTTGAAAACATTAATTTTGCTTCAGCGTTTGCAAAGAACTCTATTCACACTTTATTGTAGGCTTAAGAAAGGAATAGTGCCCAGAAAAATTCCTACATAATATTCCAACGATAATAAAACAAAACACAAAAAGGAGGTTAATTTACTTTTAAACTCGTTTAATTCTCTTGGTACATATATATTTATTATTATTTATTATTATTATTTTTACCTACTTTCATCGGTAAAGATATCTGATGAAGACGCGTTAAACTTATATATTATCCGGGCAATGGCGGATATTTCTGCTAGCATGTAAATAGATCTGAACCTCCCAGTCAATGCGTACTTGTATTTTTGTTTCTTTTGGTCATAGTATCTTTCAGAAACAGCTGTTTCCAACGGTGTGCGAAACTTTTATTTTCTAAAGATGGTATTGTTTGGGCAAAAAGCCATTTATTTTGAAGTATACAATAGCGATCGAACTCTGCGCAGTGATAATTGAATGCAGTGTCAGGTCAGCTCACCAGAACAAACACAAGTAATATGTTATTATGTAAGAGTAAATGTTTCATAATGTCATCAGATATCTTCTTTGCACTAACATGAAATGGGAAGGCGAATGCGTTGAACATATATTAATTAAATGAAATTAGTTTGGTTGCTTTGTTTAACGGCATGTCAACAATTGTCAGAGTATTTAATTTATTTTAGTCATTTGATAAAACCCGTTACGCTTTAAGTTCTTTGTATCGGCATATTCATGATGTTAGGGTTGGTTATTGCGTTTTATCACATATCAACCCCCCTTTTTTTTTCATTTTTCTTAAACTTTTTCTTCTAGGGGATGGGACATCCAACCAGATGTCTGACATTTACCCCTATTTTAGTGAGTCCAACCAAGAGATCTTTTCAGGATTCTAGCCGTCCCTTTCAGTGCAATCGTTTGTATTTCACTTGCACTTGGTTCACCGGGTATGCTTGCTATGTACTTTTTAAAGTTCTTTTTCATAAGCCCAGTTGCTCCTATGATGACTGGTATAATTGAAACGTCTCGTTTTCGGGCAATTTAATGCCGAATCAAGTCATTTTTGTAAAAGTTTCACGGCTCAACATCTCTATCTCTTCTTATATTCATAATGTTTGGTTTGATTTCGATTCATGACATATCAAACTTTTTTTCTGATTATTTAATTATCCATAAACTTATTTGGATAACATTTCACACGCTTCAATTTGTTTTTTAATACTTTTATATACTTATAAATGGTACTTGGTGTGTTTTTTTGTTAAGGATTTTTTTTTTTTTGATTTGTAAAACATAATTGAATTCTGCAAAGGGGAAGGAAAGATAGTAACACCAATATTTGTGGCATTTTAGGTCAGCATTTCGGTATCTTCAGACAACCAGATCTGGTAACACCAGATTAATTAAATGCAAGAAACCTATATAGCATTACACTTATACATTATATAAACACAATTTACTAAATAACGTAAAAACCTTATTTCACTAATGTGCATAATCCAAAAAGCTTCGCTACATATTTGAGAACCGAATTCTCCTCATATCCGAATCTTAGGCCAGTCTTTCAGCTGTCAGGTGCGAGATATCACTACTAGTAGTTAATATTTATTAGTTATTTCAGATTCTAAGGATTAAACATAAAATAGTTACTAATAAACGGTGTCTGATGTATATTAATGTGAGGCTGTCTTATTTTTATTTATCTCTATTATGTGTTGGAGCTGAGTATCCATATAATTGTTTGAAATAGAAAAAAGTCGTAAATAGATAACGGAAGAAAAACAGAATCAGCTGAAATGTTAGTATTTCTAGGAAGTTAAACGCAAATGCAACTGTTTCCGTGAAACGAATTGGATTCGAACTTGGCACCTTTAGATTTTCAGTTCGCGCGTCTTCTCTTCGTAAAATGTTTATACTAAAACAAACGTTTTTACAATAATTTATGAATCAACATTACTGGATTTACCGTTGGTGTTTAGAGTTACTCCTATTAGAAAGGGAAGGGGGAACTTACAGGAGGAACTCTTTAAAAACTGATGATGTAAACTCCGAATAATATGCCGCTTGTAGTCATCGAAAGGACGATGATTATTTGATTAGGTTGAGTTATCTGCAGCTATTCATCGAAAAAGTACACTGAACATTCTATTTGACTTGTGCTTTTCTTCCGTTTTGTGTCCATAACGTTTATCTATTTCTAACAATTATGTAGTTCATTTCTGAATTTTTGAGATGAGGATTGGTTTTTTGTATTATGATTCATTTTAATTAGTACTTTAACTACTGCGCCACGGGTCCTTACGGTCTGTAAGGACCCGTGGCGCAGTGGCTTGAGTACTAGGAAAAATCAATTGTAAAAGTGTTATCCTTATGAAGGTTGAAGGTTCGATCCTCAGTGTGGGGGATCGAAAAATACATTTGCGAATTACTAAGAACTTCTATCCAGTCATGGCTGACGGAACAAGAGCATGCTACCACCGTGACGTAAATAACGTGTTCCGCTCGAAATTCTGTTCAAATTCCCTAGTTCGACAGAAACATTCCCGAGTTCGACAAGATACACCTGAAGAAGGTCGAAGGTTATATCGACCGAAACGAAGATGAGAATAGTCCGAGGAATAATTATACAATTATGTAGGTATTCTAATTTATCTAGAATAACTCTTGCATAAAGATAGATGAGTTATAGAGCTTTCAGGATCTTGGCAAATATGCCGATAAACGTGAAAACAAGATGTGACACAAGAATAAGAAGGACGAGATAGCCAGCCTCATCGAAAGAGTATTCTGTCTTGGATACAAAACTGTTCAAGTCAGCTTAAGCAGCCTAAGGCGATCGGCAAAGGAGCATCTCTTCTCTAAAAAAGTCAAACCTGAAAAGACTAGGTTTGGCCATAGCCTATTCCGAAAATAACACAGTTTGTCCTGCTAAGGCAATCTGGCCTATGATATAATGTAGAGACCGTGTACTAGTCTTTGTTGTTATAAGATCGCCCTTCCAGAAACTACCCCCTTCCTTTTATAAGGAGGTAGAGGGAAACGTCTCATATTTTATATCGTCTTTTGTTCTATTGTTACGTGACCAACTTCTCAGGGACAACTTTCCCTTTTGTTAAAGGGGAAAGAAGTGTAGTAACTGTTCCGTTGTCATGATATCGTATAGCATAGGCATAGCAATCTCTTTTCATGATGGAAATTCCTAGATAACTTATCTTTTTTTTTTTTTTTTTTTGAGGCAGTAATTAAATAATCTGTTCTGTTACGATACTATTTTTTCAGGCATTACATTCTTATTTTGGGGCGGGGGAATAGTTGAGGTTTATCCATCATACTACTATCCTTTCACGATTAATTTCTCTTATGTCTTTGTGGATGTTTCATCTTTTCTGCTGCCATGAATTCAGCCTATCAAGCATTAAATCTTCCTTTTTAAAAAGGAGCGGGTCGTTTTTTTTCTTTGTTCTTTTTTTTACAAGGTGGTCACCACTTATCAAGGCCCGGAACACACTCAGGGACAAGGGTTATTGTAAGTACAGTACATTAGTGTGGATATTTAAAGTGTCTACTTACGGGGACGGTTCATCAGAAATTTGTTTTCGTTTGACTTGAAGACATTCAAGTTGTAGTCAGGAGGGAAGCAGGCAGACGGAACAGAGTTCCACAGGCGTGCAGTTCTAAGAAAGAAGCTTTGTTCATGGACTCTACGTTTTGATTTAGGCATAGATAAAGAGTGGGGAAAGTTTTTGACAGTGGATTCAGCTAGACGGGTTTTTCGTAAACGATTGGCGAGGGGGGCCAGAGATTGGAGTTCAGACGAGCACCTGCCATGGAAATAACGATAAAACAAAGATAGGCTTGCAACGCCTCTTCTGTGGAGGAGAGGTGGCTGGGAAGAGAAAAGGGCACCCCCCACTAAGCCACGAAGTCTATTTTGTACTCTGTCAAGGCAGGATAGGCGGTATTTAGCTGCTCCTGCCAAGATATGGCAGCAGTATTCCATCCTTGGACGTACTTGGCTTTTATATAGATAGAGAATTGCATCAGTAGTGAGATACCTTCTGGAGTGTTAGAAGGATCCCACCATCTTTCCAGTGACCTTGGCAACAGACTTGATGTACGTGTTCCATTTCAGATCAGGAGTAAAGGTCAAACCCCGAAGCTTGTCAAAACACGGGGCTTCTCCTAGACGAGAGCCATCCATTTCAATTGATGCCAGATGGGGGTCAGAGCGTTGATGATGTAAAGAAAGGAGTTTGGTTTTAGATGCATTAAAGGTAACCAGCCACGTCTTCCACAACTGAACCACTCGTTCGAGATCAGAGGAGGGAGAATCAGAGAGAGCTTTGTCATTTACAGCCTTTGATGTGTTGCCATAGATGGTCGTGTCATCAGCATAGATGTCAACGAATGATTTAAGTATGTGTTTTGGGAGATCATTGATGTAGATCAGGAAGAGAGTTGGGCCCAGGATGGACTCGTGAGGGACTCCAGCATTTATACTGCAGGCCTCTGATTTTTGTCCAGCAACCACTACTTTATGAGCCTATCAGAGAGAAATGATTTAATGATAGAGAGAATATTCCCAGTTATACCGTAGCTGGAGATCTGATGAAGTAGGCCTTTATGCCATACCTTGTCGAAGGCCTATGATATGTCAAGAGCAATTGCCCTGGTAAGGAAGCCTTTGTCAAGAGATTCACTAATCCTATAAGATATAACCGTTAGCACATCTGCGATAGATCTTGCAGAACGGAGACCATATTGCGTGTCATTAAGAAGGTTATTTCTGCTGAGGTGGTTGACTATTTCTCTATTTAATATGGATTCCAGCAACTTAATTATGACACGCAGGAGACTTATTGGTCTGTACTGAAAGGAAGATGACTTATCACCTGAGTTCTTAAATACATGGCATACTGATGAGGTTTTCCAGGGTGTTGGAAACCACTTCTCCTTAAGGCAACGTTTAAACAGTTTCGTATGTAGGGGAGCAAGTTCTTGTTGGAGCTTGTTTAACACTATAATTGGGATGCCGTCAGGGCCAGTTGCTTTACTGGAATCAAGGTTCTTGATTAGCTTGGCGACCTCATGCACAGATATGTGCGTGTTCTGTGTTATAGGAGGAACTACGCGGAGTTGATGGCCTTCGTCGCATCGGGTAGAATTAGCTGCAAAGTTATTGGCAAATAGTTTGGCCTTGTCTGGAGCTGAGGAGATGCCCTCTGGTCCGTTGATAATGGTTGAGATAGAACGCACACTTCTGTTCAGGATCCTATTTGTTATTTGCCAAAACTGGTGGGAACCAAGCCGCTGATCAGCTACTTTAGATTTAACAGACTGGGCATATAGCTCTCTTGCATGTTTTATTACTCTTTTACAGTGGTTTCTGGCGTTCCTGAAAGCAGCTAAAAGGGTCGGGTAATAAAGGTCGATAATACCCCCCTCTCAATGATTAGTTTCTCATAGCATATGCTCGTTCACAATAAAAATATCTACCTATTCAAATAAAAGAATGTGCATTTTTTGGTTGGATTCCATTTTGAAACTATGAATATATATTCTGGAACTTATCAAATACCGATTATACTGAACTGCAAATTCAGATTTACTGATTTAGATATGTTAATATTTACAGTCTAATATATGTGAATATTTTTAATAAAAAAATGAATAAAACGTACGGTTGTTTGTCTGATTTTGTTCATACCTCCTGTCACGTGACAACTTCGGTATTTTACATTGCAAACACCCTTTATAT
>NC_136505.1:42116237-42141237 GCF_053919585.1 Euprymna scolopes | reverse complement strand
TTCTTCTTCTTCTTCTTCCATTAGGGTCTCACTGAAACACTTGTTTGGTAATTATCACTTTGGTCAATCTTAGTATATGTTTGAGCCAGCCCACATGTCATTTGCAGATTATTGACAATACTATCTGTCCGTTAGTACGATCTCTGACTTCTTGGTTGATAATTCCATCGTTTCATCAGATTTGTAGTATCTCTACAAGGCACTTAGAATCAAATACATCTATTTTCTTATTTTGGATAATTTTATGATGCCAAGTTTCTTAACCATATAATAGTGTGGACAACATGTATCTGTTATAAAATCCTAATATAGATCTGAGGGTGATTTTTTTTTTTGCTTCTCCGTATCTTGCAGAACTGGTTAAATGCTGTTAAGGCATCATGTTCCTTGCACTGCAATTAACAGTAAATACTACTGTCTTTTTTTATGAAGATTCTTAAGTAGGAAAAGTTGATATTTTTTTTATAGGTTTGCTCTTTAAAAAAAAACAATAATAATAACAATTTTTGAAACTCAAAAACGGTCAACGCTATCAAGGAAATAACCCTACTTCTTATTTGATAAAAGGGCAGCATAGTTAACAGTCGATAGTCAACCTAAATAAAAGAACACAAATTTATATCAAACTAATTAGCAAAAATGTTTCTACATAATGAGCCGATTCGTACTTTTTTGAGATTCTTCGCACTACTGTCCTTTCACAACTAAACTTCTTCTTGTTGAACTCTGGAAATTTTCCATCAAACTATAGAGTCTACACGCTATTTCGATCAGAACTCGTTATTGTATTCACGGGGATAGCATGATCTCGCTCGATTAGTTATGTCTGAGTAAAAGTTATAATTAATTCGAAATTGTATTTTTGATTGTCGCTTGCACTGCGGACTGAACCTTTACAGAAAAGTGTAACTTGTAAGTGAATTTACCAAGTGTTTTATCCACTAGACTATGGATCCTTGAAAATAGAACTCAAGATAAGAAAACTAATCCGAAGAATCCAAATCATAATAAATAAATAATTCTCATCTCATCTTATTTAAAGTTTAATATTAGCGGTGATGTTTGCGTTTTTTGATTTGATGCATTCGGATTCCTGTGTATCATTACGCAAACGGCAAATTAAACCAATTTTGCAATCAAAAGTAAGTTTATTTATATATGTACATTAACAATAAAAATGGTTCAGCAGAGATTATCTCATTTCATTATTTTTACTAGTTTTTCTGTATTGCACGAAGCACTTTGTTATTCCCAATAAGTATCAAGCTTATTATTTTAGTCCTTTTGATTTATTTCAATTGCTAGAGCGAATGACGACAGGCTAAAAATGGCTGGATCTTTTTCAATTATAAACGATTTCAAATTTTAAGGTAAGAACCGCATTAGTATACATATCAGTTACGGAGGTATTATGGTCGTTAAATAAATAATGCCACTGACTCATTTCTAAAAGCAGTAGAGCAATGTCACTTGACACAGTTATAAGTAATTTCACATAGAAACTACCCAGAATTACGCATTTCTCTTATCGTTTTATGCAGCACTCGAGGTTGCTGTTGTACAACTCAGTTTTGCCCAAGGCATCACTTCGGAAACCAAATTTGCATCATCTGATAAACGCTTTTCTTTCAAAAACAACTTCGTGGAGGGGAAAAGATTAAAGACAGACGTGGTAAAATCCGGAGATTATGGAGTTTGTGGGGATTTCATAACCGCACATCGTACTTCTGATCTGGAAACGTTCGCGTTGTAGACCAGTGCGTTTTGTTTAAACAGGATGATACTTAGTTGATTTCGCCTCGCCTTTTAATTTCCTTAAAAGTAAAATATAATAGGCTCTTGTAATTGTGATACCCTACGCGATGAAATCTGTCATCACTACGCCATCATGGTCCCAGAAGACTCTGTGCATGATTTTGCTAGCGAAGCAGCCTTGTCTTCTTTGAAGGGTATGAGTCCGAGTGCTTCAATGGCATTAACTGTGTTCGAAATTATAATTATAGACCCAGGTTTCATATCCTGTGTAATCAGTTGGATTATGACCACAACATATTATTTTCATTGTGTTGACGGTCTAGTATATATCCGACACAGACACAGTTAATCAACCGAGAACCATATCACTCTATATAAAATCATATAAGATATCAACGGATACACACTCGAGAGTCAAAACGATGAAAAGAATATACTGTTGTCCTAGCCCTAGTAATCAGTCATTTGAAAAAGCTTTGACTTATTTTTTTGACATATTTCTAAATTAATCTCCAAACTTTTGACGCGTTTTTGCTTCTTGGAAATATGTCAGCAACCTGGAAATACATCTAACAGGCGGGTTATTTGTATGTATTACGCATAAGTGATTTTTTTCACAAACCTTGTACTTGTTTTGATCTAGAAAACCACAGATAACTACAGGTATCCTATAGATCTACGAAGTTATCATTCGCCCAGGCATGGAGTATTGCTTCCGCATCTGGACTGGCGCATCTACCACTGGTTCCTGCCTCTTAGACAGGGTTTAAAAAGAAGATTTTACAATATAATATGTCACACACTGTCAGCATCCCATCAACACAATGTTGTGCCCCTGTGCGTATTTTACAAGTACTTTGATAGAATGTGATCAGACGAACTCGGGGCTCTTGTGTCTTCTTTAGGTAAATAAGCAATAAGTGGCAACATCTTACCCCTTCACTGTAGAGGTCTCCAAATGCCGGAAAGTTTTCCTCTCTAATAACTTTTCCCTCGAACTACTATGCTTTGAATTTCCCTCTGGTTTCCTGTTCCCCTAACCGTAATAATACACATAAATTTAAATTTAATACTCACAGAGAGCTCGCTGCTCCACTCCCTACTTAGATTACCCCTGTAAACACGCTTACTAATTCATATTAGCCACTTGCATCTCAGTTGCAATGTCCCTTATTTGAGGTAAATATAAGTAGAAAAATGTATATTCTTTAAATTTTATATTTTATGGGGTATTTTATAGTTTTATTAAGGATGATATGGGTATAATGTCGCATCTGAAAATTACATATTTAAGATTGAGATTTAATTTGGACTGTAATCATTGAAAGCAAAGCAAGACAGAATTCCCGATTTTCAATCGTTTCTGTAACCTCTTAAGCTGAAACATTACAATTAATCATTTTCTACAATCAAAATAAATTAATGAAATTTTATAAAAATTCAAATCTATAGTGTAAGCCTAAAGTTTTAATGGCAGTATTTGTTGATTATAATCTTCGAAAAAGGTTTATAAAATCGTGTAAATCTGTTCTGTTTGGGCAATTGACTTTAATCGTCCCAGAACAGATATTCTTGTAATATTTATATATAAAGTCAGATAGTGGTATATTTACTTATTTGTATGAACAAGTATTACTGCTAAACTAATTAACTGATCATTATGATGTTTTGAACACAGGTGTTGAGCATTTCAGTTTGTTTGGGGTATTTTAAGGGGTTTAAGGAGGTATAATATAAGCACAACCTACATTTAAAAAAAGGTAAGTATTTCAGATTCGCTTTTAATTTGAACCTCGAATTAAGCAAAATTCTCCAAATTATAATTACTTATTCAGGCAGTATAACATGAAAGCTTAAAGTTTAGACATTTTTCAGAATGTAAAACGTCTAGTGGATGCTTTAAAAAATGGAATAAGGATTAAGCGCATAAAGTTTAGTATCACAAAGATTTGATTTATGAGGACATATAATAGGCGCAATACTGCTCTGTTCTGAGAAATAATATTACCCATCCGTATCCACTTGGTTTTAAAATATTTAAAAAAAAAATGTCTTATTCAATGTATATTCATTTGAAATCAGTTTTTTCTTCGTCCAAATTAAATTACTAAAATCATTATGCGATAATCTTCTCTGATTTTAACCATGGCTCCTTTTATTTACGTGTCATTTTTAGCATCTATGTTCTAAACGAAAGCGACTAAACATTTCAAATCGCATTCTAACTCCATAAGAGTCAATAATGCAATGTTAATAGTTACTATACAGGATGGATATGCGCTATACGGGATGGATATGTAAGGGCGATGGAAATATTTTTGGGATTTAAAATTTCATCTTTAAAATGAAAACCTGCGTGTTTTTAAAACTCTTTATTCATAACAATATTTGCTCTCTATTACTTCATTCCAGCTAACAACGAGCTTATTGATTCATCGTCTGAAGAATTGGTTTCGATGTAAAATATAAATCTAACTCGTGTTTGAATCTCCTCCCGTGATACTAAAACTAAAGCCATATAATTGATTTTTTTTGCTTGTAATCCTCGAAATACCTGAATATCCGAAGGAGCAAAGACAGGAGAGTATGCTGGGTGGGGCAGAATTTCCCAATCAAATATTCCTAATACTCACTTACACATAAAACTTACGCACTCATATCCGCACTAACAAGTATATAGACATGCACAGTGCCTGGCATTCACTGAACATTTTCTTACCAAATACATGGATTGCATTAGTTTTCCCAAATGAAAATTTCTAACTAAAAATGTTTTTGTATTCTCTTGTAAACTGGTAGTAATATCACTCATTTTTTTAATCTAATCATGTATGATGTTACTTTTCATTTAATAAAACTGTTCATGTTGTTAATTTAGCACTTGCCAGATGGTGACCCTAATATTCCCCAGTTAATAAACTTTGTTTCCCTTTTAGTATATATTCTAATCATAAAAATACACAAACCCCCTCTTTCTGTGTTTATTAACGGTTAAAGTTAAATAAAATATATAAAATCTATCTATAATATATTAGATCGACGCAAAAGTTATTGTCGGTTTAAAATTCTATCTTCAAAATGAAAAACTGTTTAAAAATCTTTATTCATAACAATAACGGCCTAATAATAATAATAATAATAATAATAATAATAATAATAATAATAATAATAAACAATAATGAAAACAGCTAAAATATTAAGAAAAAACACTTGAATGTGGGAACTAAAACGCAGGAGCAACAAGCGCTGGCCAGACAAAATGCTGCAAAGGCAAAACATGAAACACTACGTGGAACCAAGAACACTGAAACCGTATATCTATAAGTTCTCAAAACTAACTCCCCATCCTCCCATTGCAACATCACCGCTCTCCCTCCCCCAAAAGAGTGAGACCAAATAACCAAGTAGAGTCAATGAGGAAGGAGAGACCGAGGAACTGAACTAACCTCAGCCAAATAAGTGCGAAGAGAACTGGGGCCTTGGGGAGGCTTATTGCAACTCAAATTCCAGTGAAGACCAATAGCCGCTGCCAACGAGAAATCAGAGGCAAGCAGCTGTTTTGATAATGCAAATTTATTTGCAGATGTTATCGAAAGACGTGGAGAGTACTGGACACCTGGGAAGACTTGTCACTCAGCTTCCAGGGAACACGACATGCTGTTTTTAAGGAGAGATTTTTGATGACCTGTGTGAAAGCTCCTTGTGAACCAATAAATTATTATTAACAATAATAATAATAATACTAATACTAATACTACTACTACTACTATTACTACTACTAATAATAATAATACTAATAAAGCAGTGTTTGAAAACGAATTTCACAAAATTCTATGCGACATGGATATACAAACAGGCAACCCCATTGAAGCAAGAAGATCGGATATCATAGTAATTAACAAAAAGGAAAAATCCTGCCAGATAGTAGATTTTACTGTTCCAACAGACCAAAGAGAGATGATCAAGAAGACAGAGAAGCGGAGTACATAGACAGAACTGGCCAGATACCTCAAAAGGAAATGTAAGATGAAGAAAGTTATGATAACATCAATAATAGTAGGAGCGTTATGTACAATATCGAAAAACTTTCAAAAGGGTATTGTCTAGATTGGGATCATAGGAATGGCTGAGAAGATACAGCGAATAGCAATATGGAAAACAACTGAAATATTAAGAAAAGCCATTGAGTGAGGAAACTAATACATATGACGCGCGGGCACTAGTTGGGCATACAGAAACTATGAAAGACGCAAAACACAAAGAATCACCACTTGAAAAATAAACAATTATATAATTGTAAGTTAGCTCTTCTTTTTCCCTTTTTTTATTCTCATCACCATAAACTGATCCCGGCAAAAAAAAAAGAAGAAAAAAAAAACGGAGGATGGAAACATCGAGGAGAGCAATCAATAAACAGACCTCCAATGGATGAGACGACAAGAACTGGGCGCCTTGGGGAGGCTTATGGCCACTCATATCCCAGTGAAGACAAATTATTGCTACCAATGAGAAATCAATGGCAAACCACTGTTGCGGTTATGTAAATTAATTTTAAAAGGATGTCGAAAGGGAGGGAGAGTATTGGAAATCTTGGGAGACTTGTTGTCAATCAGACTCCAGGGAACACCACAGGCTGTTTTCAAAGAGAATTAGTTGATGATGGCCTGTGCGAAAGCTCCCAGTGAATAATAATAATAATAATAATAATAATATATATATATATATATATATATATATATCAGTATCGACCGGATATTTCTATATACATTTCAGAAAAAAATAATTCCAGATCGCATTAAGAAAAGCAACAGTGTGGAAAATGCTTCAGATGAGATTTTATGAATTCATAGCGATGAAAATAGGATAAAGAATCCATGATTATCCTTAATAATAATAATAATAATAATAATAATAATAATAATAATAATAATAATAATAATCATCAATAATAACAATAATAATTGAAGCACAAGATAACTCGATAAGATCTAACTATATCAAATCTAAGATCGACAAAACACGAGAAAATAGCAAATGCAGACTCTGTTGGTTGTTTGTTTTTGTTTTACGGCATATCAACCCTTTTCGGGTTATTTAATGCCGAATCCAAAGATTTTGAAAAAATTTTTTAATAGAATATATTTGTTGGTTTCTATTTAACACCTAGTTAGGGCCTTAACAGATACTACCTATCCGGGTCAGAGTGGACCTGGGAACACTGGATATAGTTTAAGGTCATATCCGGGACCGCAGACTCTGTGGACAAAGAGACGAAACGATAAGTCACATAATAAGCGAATGCAGCAAACTGGTCCAAAAGCAATACAAGAACAGGCACGACCAAGTGGGGAAGGCAGGACAGTGGGAATTATGCAAACAACTACATTTCGAACGCACAGACAAATAATACAAACATAAGCCAGCAACAGTACTTGCAAACAAGAATCACAAAATCCTATGGAAAATGGGCATGCAAACAGAAAATCTATTTTTAGAAACTATTGGATAGACTATTGAATAGAATCGGATGTGTATTTTGATATAGTACTTATATATTTTGATATAATATTACGAGTGCAAATTTTCTGTTCCAATATTTTTTGTGTATTTTCATTGTCAGGTTCAAAATATTGTTAAGTAGGGAAATCCGCCCACAGAAATTAATTGGTGAATCAGATAGAACAAACATCTCGAAGTTCGCAGCAAACGGTGTCTGATAAAGAATTCTATTTTTTCTCAAAAGAAACTTAAAGCTCAATAAATATTTCATAAAGTAATATATATTTTTGTAATACTAAAAGCAATCTATAAACAGTGACATGATAACAATTTTTTTTATTTAATGCAAAAAATAATGAATCATTTTTTTTATCTGACACTGTTTGCTTTTTCTTTTGCATAGGAATCACTACAAGCCCAGAAACTACGCAAGGATAATGATTAAAGAGTGTACAGTAGAGAATGGGATAATATCGTAATATTCTTTAATAATTTGGTAAATTGGATTAGTTAATGGAAACGGCTCATCAAGAACCTTGTTTTTATTATTACATTTTCACCCCTACCAAGGCACATTGAATACTTGAACTTCTGCATATCAGTATAGTTGGGGAAGAAGGAACCAGGCAGGGAGTTCCAAAGTCTAGCGGTTCTGGGGAAGAAACTACCGGAGTAGAAGGCTATTTTACATCTAGGGATCTCTACTCTGAAGGGGAGGGATTTTACTGTTCGACGGGTTTGTCGTGGCTATTTACTTAGAGGGGGTACAAGTGCTTGCAGCTCGTCGGAACATTCACAGTTAAAGTACTTGTAGAACAGGCAGAGGCATGCTACATTGCGGTGATGGGACAGAGGCTGAAGCTTGGATGATAGTTCAGGACCTATTAGGTTGGCGACTCTCTTTTGAACCTTGTCTAGGTGTAAGAGACTAGTAGCAAATGCACCAGCCCAAATATACAACAACACCCCACACATGGGCAAATGGTGGCCTTATAGAGATACAGGATACTTTCAGGTGTCAGTAGCTTTCTAGCACGGTAGAGAGAACCCACCTTTTACGCAGTGGTCCTGACAATGCTCTCAATATAATTGTTCTAACTCATGTTTCCTGTGCACGTTTGGCCGAGGAGTTTAAAAGATGTGCTTTCAGATAAAAGAGTCTTTAGCCATTGCTATTGGTGGTAGAGAAGGTTTCTTGTAGTTAATGAAGGAAACAAGTTTAGTCTTGGAAGCATTGAATGTGACCATCCATTTTTGTCCCCATTCCACTACAGATTGGAGGTCATTCGCTAGTGTTTCTGTAATTTCTTTGTTTAGTTTGGGCTCGAAAAGGACAATATTGTAGTTAGTTGGAAAGCAAGCAGACAAAAGAGAGTTCCACAGATGTATCGTTCTAAGAAAGAAACTTTGTTCATTGGATCTACCTTTGCTGCGGACTTTGAGTCGTCTGTTCTTCATATTCACCAAAAATGTGAATATAAATAAATTAATACGACTTGAAGCATAACTTCCGATTCATGTGACGTAATTTCCTTAATTAGCAAGAAAACTAATAAAAAGATAAAAAGTCAAATAAACTTTCTGACTCGCGCACACTTTTATGTTGCGGCCGTACTTGTTGGTTCCATCTCCATTAAAAATTCTTCAGAAATATTAAAAAAAAAATTCTCTTAAAATGTTCTTTTTACAGTTCGTGCCAGACTATAATAAACACCGTCCTTCTATTGAAAATGGTAGAAGTGGGCAATTCAGATTGAATATTTTAATAATGATGGCTCTTTTAGTGGCTGATCTCATATTTCTGTTTGTATAGCCGCTATATACTGCAGAGTATTTTAAGAGGAGGATGTCCGTTTATCTTGAAAGAACGTAAAAAATGAATAGGTGAAAGTGTTCAAACCACGACAGGGACACATTATTATTATTATTATTATTATTATTATTATTATTATTATTATTATTATTATTATTATTATTTTTTTTTTTTATTTATTTTTTTTTTTTTTTTCTAGAACGCAAATAATCTCGTGGAATCAACTTTTTTGAAAAGAAAGAACAAATAAATTAACAAAAACAAATACTAAGGGGGCCGTGGAAATTCCACAGCGGCATCTTTCCTATCTAATATATTGCTGCTGAGTAATCCGTGGACGTATAGCATGAATGAAGACCCCCTCGATATTATTATACCTATTTACTATGCCTCCCCACGGGACAGAGTTAGATACCAGGGTCGTTTTTTAACATGGAGAAAAGGTACAAAAAATATGATTGTCTCAGTCGTGAAGGACTGATTTTCCACCTAAAGAGAACAAGAAATCGAAGTGCAGCACCTGAAGAACAGATACTACAATTTTATCCTGACCAAAAGGCCAAGTTGTCCTTCGCCGCGATATTATTGTAGCCCTTTTGTCAAAAATGTAAAAGTATTTATCAAAGTAATCTGGTTAATGAAGGGTCAAAATATATCTGGTTAATACAGTTAATCTTCAATATCTTTATAGAAATCTGTGCCATATTTCTATTGTGTAGACGCCCGGCGCGAACGTAAACCTCATGATATCATTACACTATATTTAGACAGAACATATACTACCCTTGGATCCTAGCCAGAAGAACAAGAGGTATATTTTAGTTTTACGTACGGTCCAAAATCGACATCATTGTTTAAATTAAATTTAATTGCGTCTTTGGTGTCCTCGGTGCGCCTTCGGTGATCAGGATATCCTATTTATTAAAAAGGAGGATAGAAGGTTATAACATACTACGAACATAAAATTAGCGTATCTATATGCTATCTTAATGCCCATAATATGATATCTTCTATTCTCTTTTTAGTCGCGTGCAAGCGACTCTATAAGTCACTTCGTCGGTCGGTCGGTTTGTCCGTAACACTTTTGTCCTTGGCCTTTTTGGTTAAGATCAAAGGTCTGCTGTTAATAGATGCTGTTCTTAGCTTTTTAATCTTTTCTTGGTCTTTTGGACAAGATCAAAGTACACACACATCGCGCGAGAGAGTTCTGTTCTGGCGACACATTCTCGTGCCCGGAACACCTGACGAGTTTTTTGGGTAGCGTTCTGTCCGCACCGCCACTTTGTCTGTCTTTCGCTGCTCTACCCCCCCCCCCTTCACGGGGGAGATCGGAGCTGATAATTTACGACCTTCCCGCGAGGGAGAGTCAGAAACACTTTCTCTCTTCCCTCCACTAACTTTCTACTCCCCCTCTCAGTTCTATCTTGTCGCCTTTGGCGCCACTTCTGTTTGGCGCCAAAGTCAGCTCCTCACTTTGGACGCCGACTCCACGTCACTCATTTTCGCGATTTCCAAACACAAAGAGTGTTTTTTAAAAATGGACACTCCCCAGCCTCGGGGCCACCAATACAGACACCCCCAGCCATGGAGGGACAACAGAAACAACTGCTCACCAAGAGGACGACTCCCCAACGGGGAGAGAAAAAACATCAAAAAGCGCTCCCCCAGAAGGGGGGAAATTCACCAGAAGCTCTCCAAGAGGGCAACTCCCACCAAAGGGGAGAAAAAACAATATTGCCGCTCTTACAAAAAAATCAAGAGGTAGTAGCCCCAAAGGACAATAAAGGGGGCAATACTCCCCAGGAAGGCTTCTCCCCATAAGGGGAGAAAATCAAGAAAACGAGGGGGCATACTGCCTGGACATAACTAAAACAAAAGGGGCAAAAGCTCTCAAGAACAATGAAGGAGACAATGCTCCCCAAGAGGCTGACTCCCCAAAAAAGGAAGCTTTTCCTGGAAGAAGCATCAAGCAAGGAGAGTCGGTCCCAAAGGAAAGCGGAAAAGGAAATGCCCCACAAAATTGCAACCCTTCTGTAAAGGAGCATCAAAAACAGTCCAACCTCACCAAAGATCCAACACGAACAAGAGGGTCTGCATGGGGGAAGACTGTAGAGAAGCAACTGTCCCCTCAAGAGTATAGAGACTTGTACTTGACCAAGTACAGACAATACATAGAGGGAGCAGAAATTAAACCAGTGCCTCATCATCTCCGATATACCGAAAACCGCCTCCTAAGGATGAAAAAGGGAGATATGGCGGGACTCCTACACTAGCTAAAGATTCCGATACTATACCTGTACCAGAGGAGCTACGCAATGTTGGACACCCTCTTACCCACCAAGGAAGATGCGGAGAGACTCTCCCTACAAGAAATTAAACATGAGAGAATAAAACTAAAGCCCGAATACCAGGACAGGACAAGGACCCGGGAGCAGGTATTACATGTACCTATGCAAATAACAGCAGAAATCTCGGATCCTTTTTCACACAGTCCGGCTGAAGCTAGGAAATAGGCCTTAGTTAGCGGGGTACTGAAAGTTAAATACCTCTCTTCTGGAAATACAAGACTTCCGAGATCAGTTAAGAGAATTGATTAAAAAGGCACTAGTGGGGCGGTTACCGGGAGTAAGTGGTGGTTATGTCTCAAAGCCAAGATCAGAAGCTTCTCCGTCAAGTATGCCCAGCGCCTCGCACTAAATAAGGCCAAGATGAAGAAGCAGCTGTACCAGAAACTAGCCCGGGCTACGGGTGAGGGTGAGAGGATTAGTCAGGAACTAGTTAAGCAGGACCTTCTACGCGAGACTAGCGAGCGTTACGAAGGCCAAGTAGTTAGAGCTAGGCTTAGAAAGATAGGCAACAAAGCAGTTAATTCTGATGCAGACGTGCACCGTGAGGTTTCTAGGCGTGGCTCGGACAAATACATTGCGGAAGTCAGATATTCGGATGGACGCACCCTGGAATCGACTCGGGACATCTGCGAGGGGTTTCGAGAACATTTCAAGGAACGTTTTACGCAGCAGCCCGATCTTTCGGTCCTTGAGTTTAGCGACGATTTGGCCGACTTGAGGCGGCTAGCGCGGCTAGTTGCGATGGCCGGGTGACGGAGCGGGAGGTCTTTACTGCGCTGAAGCAGGTCAGCTGTGACAGATCGCCAGGACTTGATGGTCCGCCATAAAAACTGTACTTGAGGCTGTCGCCCATATTTCTGCCTTTTCTGACGGATATGTTCAACCATTGGTTTGCTCAGGAATCTATCCCTGGGCAGGTAACCAAGGGAGTGATCACATTGCTGAAGAAAGGTTACGGGCATGGAGGAGAAGAGTTAGATGACTACAGGCCCATAACCCTGCTAAACACAGAGTTGAAGATTTTGGCCAAGATCCTATCGAATCGGCTGCAGGTTGTTATCGACGAGTTGGTTGAACCGGAACAGAACTACGCTGAGAAGGGGACATCGATTCAGAACAACTTGCACCTGATCTGCACGATCCTAGAGGGTGGAATAGATGACGACGCAGAAACCGCACTGGTCAACTTAAATCAGTCCAAAGCGTTCGATAGGGTCGATCGTTGTTTTCTGGCATCTGTCTTGGAGGCCGCCGGTTTTAAACTGGACTTCTGCGGCTGTCGTGCAAGTCAACGGAAAGTGCTCGAAACCCTTTGTTACCTCTCGGTCGGTTCGTCAGGGTTATCCGTTGTCGCCCCTGCTTTACGTCCTGGCATTGGAGCCTCTGCTCCGCAAGCTGAAACGTGGGGAGGAAAATTCGGCCTTGTGCGGAATGGCTCTGCCTGGCAGCTCAGCTGTCTAGTTATCCGCGTTCGCCGATGATGTCACGGTCTTCGCGTCGAGCTTCAGAGACATCGAGATCATGTCGGAGGCGCTTGCACAGTATGAAAGAATCACGGGGGCCAACATAAACCGCAGTAAGTCTGTCGGACTATGGTTGGGCGCCTAGATTGCAACGCAAACCTACCGGCGCCCTTCACCTGGACGGATGGACTGGTTCGAATCCTTGGCGTATGGTTCGGACCGGGTCTCCAGCTTGATAAGAATTGGTCAGAGGTACGGTCAAAGGTGGAGGCTGTAGTCAACGCGTGGCTTCCTAGGAAACTTTCCTTAAAGGGTAGAACTGAGGCGTGCGCCACATACGTCTTCCCTCTCATCCTTTACCGACTGGCGGTACTTCCCCTGCCTGCACAACACCTAAAAGCTCTTGCCGAACTCTTGTCTTCTTTTGGGACAGAGGAAGACACTGGGTGAGCAGACAGGTTGGCTTCCAACGTCCGTGTAAGGGAGGTTTGGGAATGCTGAACTTGACGTGTTATCGAGACGCCAATAGTTTGGCCTTCCTGAGCCACCACCTCCAAGAAGAACCGTGGCACCCCACGATTACTGCCGTCTTTTCCGATCTCATTCTCGACCCCGCTATCGAGATTCGTCGTAGGCCGCAGGGAGACTCAGCCTTCCTGAAAGAGTGCCGAGCCGCACTAAAACGACTACCAAGGTCTAGCGGCCTTGTGACTGCTACCCGTAGGGAACTCCACAGGGGTCTAGTGAGGGGGCCGCCGACGACCCGCTATGCGCATGTTTGGGTTGACAGCAGAGTGAGATCCGCTCCGCGTGGAGTTGGGCGCTAGGTTCAAGTCATCTGAACAATTCGGAGTTCTCTCTGACCTGCCGATTGGCCCGAAATGCACTTCCACTTAACAATATACAATGCAGTTCTGGGTTTTTAGAGTCGCCTGTTTATCCTCGTTGTAGAAACGACTGATCACACTTTCTTCGATTGCCGCGAACTCCGCCAGTACTGGTCGTATGTCAGCGAGATGACGGCTCGCATCAATCCCGAGCATCCTCGCCCGATATACCGTATCCAATGTCGTTGACAACGTGATGCCGCCGTGGGACCGGGAAAGACAAATGGTCTACATTACGATCCTGGCCATTGCAAGAATGGTGATTTGGACGTCGCGTCTGCAGGGTGGCCGGGAAGGGGTGTTGTCTTTTTCTGATCAGGATCTGATCGCTTTCTTTAAACACCAGCTACGGTGAAGATCAGATGTGATAGCAGAAGTCTGCATCGTGCGGTATTTGAAAGAAGATGGATACATGTAGTAAATCTGTGTGTACGAAAAGGAGCAAAGTTTGAATACATGTTCCCCGCCTAGGTGTGGAACGCGCAGTTCCGTCAAGCGTAATCCATTTTCATTTTTAGCCGAGTGAATGCTTCATCCCTCCCCAACTAGGAAGCCTCCAAGACCCAATCCCCTCCCATCTGCAATTTTTCTTTCCACCCCTCACTCTAAATTTCACCCATCTTGGAGAGAAAGAAATCAATCACTAACTTTCCATCCCTCACTCACGAAATTTTCTTTTCTCCATTTCGTCCTATCTAAGAGCATACCCACTTAGAGACCGGCCTGCAAACCAAGTGGAACAGACGGTCTATCAACTAAACGGGGTTGGAAGGGTCCTACTAACCACTTTTGTAATTTTTCTTACCCCGCCCTCGACAAAAATGAATTATCGTATCATCATTGTTGTTATCTTTTTTTGTTTTTACACAGTAATAAAAATGTTTTAAAAAATTGGGTGCCAAGTAGGACGTCCCCAAGAACGAAAGGGCGAATGCTCTATTATGGTGAAAGAAGATTCTAGCTAAGAGAAAATTTGTTTAGTTCTAGAATGACAAGGATGACTAACGCCCCCCATCTCCCCCCCCCCCCTTTTGAGCTGGCCTTGTGCCTAAATTTTTTGTTCATGTTAATGTTTTCCTGAAGCAAAGATTTAATATCTCAAAGTGTAGTATCCGTTCCGGCAGATACTGCAAGCAAAGACCATATGTGGGGTTGCCCCCACATATAAGACCTTGGCCAATGTAGGGGCAACCTTCATACCAATTATCGCTATCCAACTTACCTACTCCCCGGGGAGCTGGTCCCCATTTCCCCTTCACTACTCGCATTAAAAATCGGTTTTGTGCCTAATTTGCTCAGTCGGAGAGCAAATACATACCCTTTTCTTGGCCTTTTGTCCAAGATCAAAGTGTAGTATCTGATGCGGAAGATACTGCAAGCAAAGACCATATGTGGGGCAACCCCACATATAAGACCTTGGTTAATGTAGGGGCTACCCTTCATACCAACTGTCACTATCCAGCTCCCCTACTCCCCGGGGAGTTGGTCTCCTTTTCCCCTTCACTCCTCACATTAAAAATCGGCCTTGTGCCTAATTTGCTCGGTGGGGGAGCAAATAAATACCCTTTTGGCCAAGATCAAAGTGTAGTATCTGTTCTTACTACATGCTGTACTTATGTTTGTAACTTTGTGATATAAAGTGGGTGATGACTTTTCTCCATTAATTTAATGTAAAATGATAACCCGCCTTACAACCAGTCAGTCTCAAAGCCATTCAAGTCAGTCTCCAGATTATTCAAGTTGTATTTGAAGGATTCCAGTTATTTTTTAAGCATTCAAGTCATTCTTAAGCTCATTCAATTCATCCTTAATTTAATCAACGTCATTCTAAGTCATTTACTTTTTATTTATTTAAGTCATTTCAGTGAATTTTTCGGTCATTTTAGTTTATCTTTAAGAATTTCATGTCACTCCTACATTCACGCTTTCATTCATTACACGAGAGCACGCGACTAATGTCTATCGGCCTTGTTTAATAACTTAGATCTAATTTATAATCTGGAAATTGTGATTCACGTACGTTCGTTCCTACTTTAAGGTATTAATATATAGATACTTAATCCCTGAAAATGGTTTCAGTCGATATTATTAAAAATTATGACGTATATATAAATACATTTTTTTTTATCTAGAAATAAAATGCATTACATTGAATAGAGTATAACGTAGCAAGCAGATGCAACTTACCAGAAGGGCTACTCTCTCTCTCTCTCTCCCAATATATGTGTGTGTGTATATATATATACACATATGTGTGTGTATGTATATATATGTATTTGTATATATATATGTGTGTATACATATGTATATATATGTGTGTGTGTATATACATGTGTGTATATATATATATATGTGTGTATATATATATTATCAAAATTCATACGTATATTTTAGTCATCAAATTACGTGCTAACAAGAAAAAATTATAGACTACAAATGAATATTATTTTGCTAACAACGTTTCCTCAGAGTGTATGAGCTGTTCCTTGAAACTCTATGCAATAAGGAATTTAAAAAATGTCTTTATAGTTCTTGTCGAAGAATAAGTTGCTGTAAACTTTAATGAACTAAATTAAAGTAAAACTGTTCTTTTCTATCTATCTATCTATCTATCTATATATCTATCTATCTATCTATCTATCTATCTATCGATTGTCTGTCTGCCTGTCTGTCTATTCTACTTTACTAATGTGTAAAAGGAACTTTGTCTGTGTATGTGTATGTGTCTATGTTTGTGTGTGAGTTTTTTCACAATAGACTTGTAAACGGCTACCCGATTTTTTAAAATTTGTCACCAAGGTAGTATGTGTCTGGCAGTGTTCTTTGATATATTTTCCATAGATTTCGTAGATAAGTATAGATAATCAGTAATTGAAAAAAAGGTTCGATGAAATAAGGAACAGGGGATTTTGACTAAAGTTAACACCTATCACAGCCTAATATCACAAGTGTATTTGAGAAGTTATATAACCACGAAGCCAAAAGTCCCAGCAGATAAAATCAACAGTAGGTTCTTTGATTTAACAGACGCTCGTTCGAATGATTCTATTTAAAGCACAATTGAAACAGGACACTTAACTTTTTCATTTTAACTTTTATTTAAGTCATTATCACCGCACCCGTGATAAGAACATGCCCATAAAATTAACTATGTTCTTCAAGGGAGGGTTTGAAATGAATGCTTTGTTTAGGGCACGACTAAAGCATGATACTTGACATCTACATTTTGTTGTGGAGACGCCCACTAATTAACATAGGTGGATGAGTGAGATATATAAAAGTACCAATCACCAATACCGGGGGAGTTCTGCAACGACCGCCAAATAGGCAAGACCCCTATGTTGCCTCCAGTAAGATATGCAACGCGCCACCTGCCGGAATATCGCCAACTGAAGAATATCTGAAGACATGTAAATATGTATATAACTTCTCTTCCTAATATATTATTGTAATACCTTTACTTTCTGTGTTCTTATTAATTATTTGTGCAGACGCAACACATTTTAAAATTTAATTCAAGCTATTATATAACAACATAATTTTATAAAATAAACAGTAGGTTTTATACAGTGCAATGCATACTACGATGTATAGTGGGCCTAAGCCACTTCGGGGAGAAACGTGACGCGTCCTAACGGTGCACCGCGATGACTCACCAACTACAGTAGGCAATCAATCGATTTCATTGAAAAATGGGAGATTTACCCAATTTTGAAGACAATAAAATTATAAATGCGTAAAAGATTGTTTGATGATCGTTCAATCCCGGGCAGCATTGTGTCTCTCCCTGCTAGTATATAGTTAGGCATCGGAAGTTCAGAAGTAAAATATATCTTTCAATTCAGTATATATATATATTTATATATATATATATATATATATATATATGTATATTTATATATGTTTGTATGTATGTATGTATGTATAACAACTTCATTTACTCCCATAAAATTAATATACGAAAGTATAAATTTATGCGTAAACTTTACGTATTTACTTTAAAATACGTATTTACTTCAAATACATACATACATATATATATATATATGATGCGAATAATGGAAAGAGTATTTCAAGAAAAGACAAATAAAAAGGAACAAATCGAGTTATGTGTTAATGAACCTTTCGTCTTTATTCGAGACTTCTCGTGTGTTCATCAACATTTCGAAAAGGAAGTCTCGAAATAAAGAGCAAACGTTGATGAACACATAACTCAGTTTGTTCCTTTTTATTTCTCTCTCTCTCATATATATATATATATATATATATATAATGTATATATATAGTGTGTGTGCTGTGCATGTGTAGAAAGAAATCTAAAAATAGATACATGACATGGTTTTCCACTGATAAGCGCTTTCCTCTACATATCAGCGCTTCTAACTATGCGAGGATTCGTAGCCGCGACCACAGAATGTGTATTCTGATGCATATACTGTTGTGCATCGTATTCCCTGGCTTAAATTACATGCGAGTTTATCAGTATTAAAGATGGGTGCTAATATTTTGCTGTTATCTCAGTTAGACTTTCTCTCATATATATATATATATATATATATATATATATATATATATATATATATATATATACATATGAAATATATGATATATATATGATATATATATATGATATATATATATATGATATATATATATGATATATGATATATATATATGATATATATATATGATATATATATATATGATATATATATGATATATATATGATATATGATATATATATATGATATATATATGATATATATATATGATATATATATATGATATATTTATCATATATATGTGATATATATATGATATATATATCATATGTATATATATATGATATATATATGATATATATATATGATATATATATATGAGATATATATGATATATATATATGATATATATATGATATATATATGGTATATATATATGAGATATATATGATATATATATGATATATATATGATATATATATATATGATATATATAATATATATATGATATATAGATATATATATGATATATATATATGATATATATATGATATATATATATGATATATATATGATATATATATATGATATATATATGATATATATATATATATATATGATATATATATCATATATATATGATAGATATATATGTATTATATATGATATATACATATATATATACATACATATATATATATATATATATATATATATATATATATATATATATATATATATATATATCATAGCTGGCCGTCCAGCGCCCAGCTTTGCCCTGTCGTAAAATATTATATTTTAATTAATGTAGATTTCTTATGTATTATTATAGAGACAATTATCTATTGCTTTTTTCCAATGTATAGTAATACATCGTAAATACTAGAGATGCCCGGCATAGCCCGGATCGTGAAGTATGCTTAAATATAATTGCATATATTATTATGGAGTTAATCGTCTATCAATTTTTATATATTATAAAGTTGCGATTTCAAAAATAAAAAAAATATATTCGTATGACACGCGTGTTTCAGTCTGACTCGGAACCGAACCAACACTTTTGATATACTAGACTACCTGTGACCCGTTGTTATGTTATATTAGCTATGGAATTAATGTATGACCGTGACACTTGTGACGCAAAGAAAATAGATTTTTGTGACATAACAGAAACATTTCTATGAAAATATATTAAATGCAAAAAGAATATAGATAGATTTCTATGAGTCGTTCTGTTTATGATTGTTTATTTTTGTAAAAAAAAATTAACTTTAAGTATTATGGTTTCTGTTGAGTGCACATTTATCTATAAGTAGTTTGCCATACTTATAGATAAATGTACACTAAACAGATGCCATAATACTTAAAGTTAAATTCAAATTTGGATATCTTTTAATTTAAAGCGAAAACAAAACCAATTGGGGCGCTGAAAACGTACACAGTAAAACAAAACGTTTTAGTGTCGCGTTGTTTCTTTATTTGTAACACAATTAAAAAATATTTTCTGAGTTATTTATTTATGTTGATAGTGTAGAAGAAAACCTATGAATGTTTCTAAGAAAGGTGTATTATAAAATGGAGAATAAATTAAAAAAGAATAAGCCGGTAGGTAAATCGCCGTTGTAAAATGCACTTATGGTTGTCAACGTGTGAAAGTAGATTTATTTGTAAGAAGAAAAAAGCAGAAAGTATTAATAATTGTTTATTTGGATAATTTAAACGCGAAAAGAAAATCCGGGACGCTGAAAACGCACACAGTAAAACAATACGTTTTATTCTCGCGTTGATTATTTAGTATAATATATATCGTATATATAAGACAGGTCGAGGATTATACGCATTATTTGTAATCACGTTTTGCATTTGCTTCCTACATCTTGAAGTTTTTTATTGAATAAATTTAATATATTCGCTTTTTTTTTGTTCGAACGAAACCGGTCCAGCGATTTGTTTTTATTTGCTAACGCTGTTATGGGTTTATGGTTATGTACGCCTGCGCAACCGGAAGTCGTAAAACAGATGTTGAGTTACAACACCCGTTACAAGGTCATTCGTGTTTTATAATTATATATAATTAAGTACTCTATACGTTATGCTGAGTAAGAATAATCTTAATAATTAGATTAATAATAAGTTGTTTAGTGTTTGGATTACAAGGACTATTATTCTCACTTTAGAGGTTATCGGAGACAATCTTCGATATTCTTGAGGTCATGCTCATCGAACCAGGGAATCAGTCTGTTAAACTATGGAATCTATTCAGAATCTCGATCTGAACTCTTTATCACCCGACATCCACTCATTTCATCCAAACGAACTGTTCCCCCTTCTTAGAATTTACAGTTGTGTTACATCCATCCATTCGGCGCGGCCATAGCCGAGATTGAACTCACTATACGAGGTTGTGGTGTAATTCAAATCTTGTCGGGGGCTATCCAGAGTACTTTTTATCCTGACGCCGTCACTAGATGGGGTGCCTACCACGGTTAAAGAGGGCCCCATTTAACCTCGAGAAAAGGATAGATAGCGCCAGTTTCTGGTATTTTACTTCGCGGTACACATAGCGCTTCATCTTTCCAAATGGCCACCCATCTGGTACTGGCCAGGCTCAACGTTCGGTAATCTGGCGAGAACCGATGTCACGTGATTATGCCGTATATAAGTGTGTAGTAATGTTGTTTTTTTTTTCGTTTTAGTTAGTGGTGGGACTTGAAACGTTTAACTTCCAGAAGATTATGCGATCGATGTAATTGTTTAGCAAAATATTATTCATTTCGTGATGAGCAAAGCATTTCAGATAATGCATCTAATACGAATCAACACTTATAAAATATTACACAAAATTTACAAAAGACGGAATGCGGAATAAGAACACATTTCTGTAGTCGATTCGCTTTAAACATCCTAGAAGGTAAAACGATTAAAATAAGAGTATATCGAAGAGGGTCGGAAAATAGATTAGAAATGTAATAAAAAGAGCCCCACACCTGTAAACAAAAACAAAATCTTTTTGCAAACGATGGTGATATCGCATTTTTTTTTATCTTTCTAAAAACTTTCTTTCTAAAGTAAAAAAAGAAGTAGATTATGCCAAATAAATCTACTCTTGTGCCAAAACGTCTGTCGACAAATTTACTGACATTAAAATGGTTTCGGCGCCAAAAAAACTTGTGCCAAATCGCCCGCGCCAAAAACGGATTCACAAAAACAGACCCAACCCTAGAGCAATGCTTACAATAAAAGGAAAGTAGATATTATTTTTGTAGTGACCCTCGAATGTGCACCCTAAACCTGGGCAGATATAGTCGATTTTCAGAAACTATTTGTAAACATTAGATGGATGTTTGCTGTCAAATTTTAGAATAACTAAAATGCCTGAATCGTTTTCTAAGCTATCATCGACGAGAGTACGCTTTCGCCCCCAACATATTTATAGCACAGTGGATTTGGAAGGTTTCATCGATTTCAATATTCGATGAAGACTACTTTGCATGAACCGGTAAAATATTTCTGGTCTGCAGTATACGTTTAAAATTAAATGTATAGATGGATTGCCAGGTGTGGAGAAAAGTTGTGAGCGAGTGATAATATTTGTCTTTCGGAGAAATGTAGCCTACTATCAGAATAAGAAGCTGACAGGTTATATATATATATATATATATATATATATATATATATATATATATATATATATATATATATACTAAATAACTCTGTCAATTTCCAACCTGCAGACTTTAAATTTGACATGCAGAGTATTAAGATTTGGGAATTTTTTTTTTAATTAGGTTTCGGCCAGACATTTTGCTGTTAAGGGGTCAAAGTTCAACGATTTGATCTTTGAGAACTCCAGCAAACTCCCTCGCCAATTTTGAGTAAAAGCATTTTAAATTTTTATATTGGTTGCTTGGACATGGATGTTAGTTAATAATTTGATTTAAACCCAAGCCAATAAATGTTAAGGGGTTCAAATTATGGTCAAAGTTTTTAAAAAATTTGGACTACACATTTACAATTTTACATAAAGTGTATTCAGACACAGAGCAAGCTTTCTAATTGTGCTTTTGTCAAAAACGTTGGCTTCCAGTGGGTCAAAGTTCCAAAGATTTGACGTTTGCGCTTGCTAGCAAACTATTACGCCGATTTTGGGTCTAAACATTTGAAATTTTTCATAAAGGGTATTCAGACTTTCAAAAAGCTTTTTAATCAGTTTTGGGGCAAAAATTTGGCTGTCAAGAGGTCAAAGTTTAAAGAGTTGACCTTTGCAGATTCTTCCAAACTACTTCACCAGTTTTGGATCCAACCACTTGAAATTTTACATGTAGGTTACTTGGATTTAGGGCAGACATTTTAATTTGATTTGAGCCCAATACAATAAATATTAAGGGATTAAATATTAGGGTAAAAGGAAAAGAAAATTTGACCTCTGAGGTCTCTAGCAACCTTTCTCTATGGTTGTTAAGGAAGCCTATTATATAGAAAGGCATTGCCATACATATGCACACTTTTTAATATATACATATGCATATAAAGCTATTAACAGTACATGGGGACCGAGCAAAGCCGGGCTGAACTGCTCTTGTTACTGGAGTCGGAGATGGCTTCGTTCTACGTGACCCCTGCACTGATGATTCCGAAAAGATGTAACACTAGTGTCTCTAGGTATATAATATATATATATATATATATATATATATATATATATATATATATATATATATATATATATATATATATACTTAGGCAGCATTTTTTCTTTTATGCGGGGTTCATATATATTTAGGCAGCATTTTTTCTTTTATGCAGGTTTCATTAAATAGCACAGATAACTCTTGATTGTTTTTCTTGTAATCCTCCTTTTCTCTTTGTCGGACCATTTTCCGAACGTTTTTTCCGAGTGAAAAAAAATTTCCCATAATCGCGAACGTTTTCGACCTCCATTGGTCATCCTCAGGCGAGTAGTAAACAATAAAAAATGAAATTGAAAAATGAAAGTAGCGAGATGAAATGAAAAGACGATTAAAAGGCGATTAAAATCGCTTAAAATCATTAAAATACTCAAAAGCACTCGAGCGTGCCCTCCGTTTTGTTTTGAATCTGGTTAATCGTTGTTTTTTTAATGTGGATTAACAATGCTTCTCTCTCTCTCTCTCTTTCTCTCTCTCTCTCTCTCTTTTCCCGTGTTTCCACTTATCTTTCTTCGTTTTTTCTCATTTTTTCCGTTTTTACTCATACTTGAGTGGAGGTGAGGGGCTCATTGGTACTTGGTCAACTGGGTGCATAGGGTAGTGTGTGTGTGTGTGTGTATGGATGTGTGACTGTGTGTGTGTTTTCTTGTATTGGTTTGAAGAATGTGTGTTCTGTTTTATAGTATTATAAAGTTATTTGCTTCCCTAGGAAGGAAACTGTGATCCAAAATCGTTACTAATGTGTGTGTGTGTGTGTGTGTGTGTGTGTGTGTGTGTGTGTGTGTGTGTGTGTGTGTGTGTGTGTGTGTGTGTGTGTGTGTGTGTGTGTGAAGGGGTGTGTGTCCAGCTCCTCTGAAATAATGGTAGGGGTGTTTTCATTCAATTTTGATATTTATTTTTTGGATTCTTAGATTTTAGTATTGTGATTTTTCGTTTCAGTCTTAGACTGTTCGGGCATTCTAATATTATGTTTGTTTAGATAAAGAAGTGTATTTATAAATATGCGAAGGGGATTTTCTAAAGTGTCTATTTATTTGTCTCTCAATGTTGGTATTGGCAGATCCAGGATCGGTTCTTAGTGTGGGGAAGGTCTCGGTCCCCAGAGGGGGCAGTTGAGGTGGGTATAGGTATGGGAGGAAGGATGATAGTTATCTGAGTCATGAAGGATTTCTCCTCCACTGACTGAGGTGGGGGCGAGTTGTTGGAACAGATACTACACTATGGTTCTAGGTGTTTCCTAGTGTTGTTGGTTTCGAGGAAAAGTAGAGTTGGCATTGTTCGATGTGTTGTATTAGAGACAGAGCTGTTATGTCTGTGTGTGGCTGTATGCGTGTGTGTGTGTCTGTGTGTGCGTGCGTGTGTGTGTGTTTTAATGTGTCGGTTCTGATTTATGTGTGGGTGTGTATATGTATATGTCGTGCATGCGAGTGTGCCTTGCATTTCATGTTTTTGTGAGTTGATATTAGGTTCTGCTAAGTTCGGGAGTGAATCTTGTTATGAAATATTTTTACTGCACGTTAGAATTCGTCAGGCTTATGCCTGACGAATCCTAAAGTGGATGAAACGCGAAATATTCTTATGCCTGACGAATCCTTACGTGGGTGAATCGCGGAATATTCTGTGTAGCTTAACTGCCATATATATTTTTTTATAACTCACTACCTAGCACTTCCTATGTATTGAGCACTGTCGGAGTAAATACTTTAAGTATTAATAGAATTATACTTTCTTATATTAATTTATGTGATTAAATGAAGTAGTCATATATATATATATATATATATATATATATATATATATAATAGTGTGCGCGAGTGCGTATTTTAAAACAGTATATCTAACGTTTTACTAACGTTTTGCGAACATATATTTTAAATACTTTTTATTTTTAGATCGTTGATTTATGAGTAACTAACATGTATACAATAACGTACGGCAATACTGCAACAAAATAGCGTACATCCATTATCGGACGGATAGGCAGTTTCAAACTGATTGTTTCTAGCGACGCGAGTTGAGATGATGATAGATTGGGAACATGGAAT